>NC_081427.1:61926264-62226264 GCF_949786415.1 Peromyscus eremicus
GACTTTTTTGATTCCAGTCTCTTTGGTGTTCTTTAAACTTCTTGTATCTTTATAGGCATTTCCTTCTTTAGGTTGGAAAAGTTTTCATCTATGATTTTGTTGAATATATTTTCTGTGCCTTTGAGTTGGTCTTCTTCTTCTTCTTCTTCTTCTTTCCCTATTATTCTTAGGTTTAGTTTTTTCATGGTGTCCAAAATTTTCTGGACATTTTGTGTTATGACTTTGTTGACTTGAGTGTTTTCTTTGACTGATGAATCTATTTTCAGAGATTCTCTCTTCCATCTCCTGCATTCTGTTGGTTATGCTTGCATCTGTATTTCCTGTTTTACTCAGATTTTCCATTTCCAGCATTCTCTGTTTTTGTGTCTTCTTTATTGTCTCTATTTCAGATTTCAAATCTTGAACTGTTTCCTTCACCTGTTTAATTGCTTTTTCTTGGCTTTCTTTAAGGGATATATTACAATTTTTTTATTTGCCTTTTCCTTGATTTCTTAAGGGAATTTTTCATTTCTTCTTTAAAGACTTCTGTCATCTTCTTAAAGTCATTTTTAAGTTCAATTTCTTCTGCTTCTTCTGCATGGGGATGTTCAGGTCTTGCTGATGTAGAACCACTAGGTTCTGATGGTTTCATATTGGTCTTTTTGTTGTTGACTATATTTTTGCACTAGCATCTACCCATTTCTTCCTCCACTCAGTACGAGTGGTGTCTATGTCTGAGGGAGCCTCTTTTGGTCTGATCAATACTCTTATTCCAATCGGGGCTCTTGATTCAATTGGTGCTGATGGACTCTGTGTCTCAGGGAGCAGTTCTTAGTTCAATCAGCACTGGCAGGCTCTGTCTCAGGCAGCAGCTGTAGTCTTGGAGGGTGGGTGGGTTTGGGGGAGGTGGGGCTTGTGGATTACAGGGTTTGGTGGGGGATGGTGGTATTCCGACCTGTCTGCAGGAGACCTGTCTGTTGTCCTGAAACTGAGACTCTTAGTCCAATTGGTGCTGGCAGACCCTGTCTCAGGGAGCAGCTGCAGTCTCAAGGGAAGATTTTTAATTTTATTTAAATTATTGTCATGTATTTTGATCAAAGCTTTTCCCTTCTCCCAGTGCCTTCCAGATCTTCTCCAACTTCCTACCCATACAACTTCTCTCTTTCTCTTTTTCTCTCTCTCCCTCAAAATGAAATCAAACCAGACAAACTAAAAAAAAAGTAATAAAAAACAATAACAAAAACAATGTCCATAAATACATCAAGTTCATTTTGTGTTGGTCAGCTATTGACACCTATGATGCTTGCCCTGGTGTGTTGTTGATCTACCCAGTAACACTCCTTGGAAGAAAACTAATTTTCCTTTTCCTTGTGGCTATCAGTTGCAAATAGATTTTTGGCTAATGGTGGTACTTTGGGTCAACTTCTCCTTCTTAATGCTGGAATTGTGTCTGGTGTGGACCTGTGCAGGCCCTTTGTGTGCTGTCACAGTCTTTGTGAGTTCACATATCTATCAGTTCTGTTGTATCTTGAAGAGGCTGTTTCCTAGTGTTATCTACCACCTTTGGCTATTACAATCTTCCTATGTCATCTTCCACATAAACTCCTGAGTCTTGAGGGGAGAGATTTGATAACAGCATCACATTTAAGGCTAAATGATCCAAAGTCTCTCACTCTCAGCATATTGTTCAGTTGTGGGTCTCTGTTAATTCCCATCTACTGAAAGAAGCTTCTCTGATGAGGGTTGAACAATGCTCTGATTTACAGGTCTAGAAATATGCCATTTGAAGTCATTTTACTGCTATGGTCCTTTATCCGAGTAACAGTAGTAGTTTTTCCACTAGAACCCATGACCTCGCTAGCTTCAGTTTCATGGACACTTCAGCAGTGTTGTATATGGGTTCTATCTCATGGAATAGGTCTCAAAGCAAGTCAACAAGTGTTCGATTACTTGCTTAACATTTGTGCTACTATCTCACCAATACATCTTGCCGGCAGGTCACAACTGTAGATTTCAGGGTTTATAGTCAGGTGATACTGATGATTTCTTTCTCTTCTGATAGCATGCAAAGTACCCTACAACACCATAATGTCAGTGGAGGTGAAGCTTCTACTTGTGGACTGGCTTGATTTCTCCATCTTCAATGACATGAGAAGTTGTGTCTTGAGCAATAGGGCCTTAGCACCAGGTCACAGAAAGTAACCAATAAGCACGTGGTTCATATCTGAAAACAGGCTAGCCTTTTGTTGGTGACTTACACATGTGACTTGCTCCCTTTCTGTTTCTCTGCCCCATACGTCATGAAGTCATGACATAATACGGTGTATTCATTTGTTTTTTAGTCATGGGAAAACTATATTTGAGGCTTGTTTTGGAAAGTCGGCAGGTCTTTCTGGTGAAGGATTTTCATACTTTCTTAAGATTTGCTTTTTAAAAATACTTTTCTAAAATTAGCAGATATTTAAAATTAGTAGAGGACATTTGAACTGAACTACGAAGCAAAAATGAACTGTTGTCATATTCTTGGCTTGTGTGTTTATAAAGTAAAACAAAAGCTGCTTTGATTAGTTGGTGATTTTGTATAAGAATATCTCTACTACAATGAGAACAGTATGCTATTGCTGAGTATGAATTGTAAGTGAGGAAATATCAACTAAGGAGATATCTTCCCATTCAAATTGTCACGAATATATAAAAAAAGAAGAAGTTATGGTTACAAAAGTATCCAATCAGTTTTGGTGGCTTCCAAAGAGATCATGAAGCTCTATCTGGATGTGGGGCTGGGGCAGAGATACTTGAACAAAACAAAGGTCATATAATCCAAGAGAATGAGATGAAGGCTTCCCAAGGTGGGAACAGAGTTATCTTCCCTTATGCTGTAAGCCATCTCTTTCCTATCACAAATAATAAGAGGAGGTGCCAGTCAGGAATTAAAAGTGGAATTGCGTTTGTAATTTCAGAAGTAGTGAAAGGTCTTTCAGATTTCCTCATGGCAGTCAGTTCCCCCCACCCCACCCCACACCCAACCCCACTAACAACAAGACCTTAGCTTTTCTGTACTTCAATTTCCCCATCTAGACAAGCCCAGTAGCTTGCCTCCTCACCACCTCACATAAAAGGAAATACTAAGTACATCATAGTTTTGAACTCTAATTGTATATAGCTTTGGGTTTTCCTCATAGTTATTTCTATATAAATAAGGTGAAATAGAGATTTGAATTTCCTGCTTAGTTTTATTCCTGCGACACTTGTTGCATAATTATCCTTTGAAAACCTACTTCATTGTCCAAAAACCAGACTCTGGTAAATAAAGAAATAAATCTAATATAGTCCATAATTTCATTTTCACAAGTTACTTTGTTTCAAACTTCTGGTTCATACTGACATGACTTTGCTACCTACACCCTCCCCAATTCTAGTATCCCATGAACACTTTGCATTCATATCTAAATTGGCTGCCTGCTGGGTCATGTGGCATTGTGCAATTGTCCACTGTTTCCATATTACAACCATTTCTTCCTTTTACCTCGATGAAGCACAGGAGAAGAAACAAGGCTGCAGGGTTGAGAATCAGAACAGCTTAATCCAAACTCCACCAACCAGCTCCTAGATGACACTCTACTAGACCCTCTTTGTCTTTGGGTCCCCTTAAAAATAGAACTTACTAAATATGGCTTAAAGAAGCTTCCCCAAATAGCATCTATCCCACATCAGATTATTTATCTATGGGAGGCCAGTTCCCACCTTTTCAAGGGTTCTTATGAGCAGGAGAAAGGGATAAGAAAATACTAGACAGAAAGATAGTGAAGAGGAGAAAGACAGAAACACAGGATAGCTTCCAGAGGACCTGGGTCAATACCCAATGGCCCAGAGGTTTATTCAAAAGGGATTTTTAAAATATGACCAGGGGAGAGGCAAAACACCTCCCCCTTGCAAGATCAAAGCACATTGTACAGCCAAGTGTAGCCCCTTCCAAACACCTGGTAAGTATGCCTGTGGCCAAACCAACCATTATGCAGCCCTGCTGGGTTAAAGCAAGCTCAGATTCTCTGACCCTGAGTAATTTGGGCTCCCACATTTATCATAGCATTAATTTCCTTTTTCTCCCTATTCTGATCATTGTTTCATAGTTTCAAAGCCTTCCCCAATACTAATTCCTCTGCCTGACCCATACTGTCACCATTATTGCTCTAGTTGTATCATTAGTATCTCAGATTCAATATGTACTACTAATAATTCATACGCCCTTAGTTAGGATCTTAGCTATCAGAGATAAAAACATCTCACTCAAAAATCTCATAGTCAGACACCAAGGAGTGAGTGTTGAGTGAAAGGTGACTGGTCGCTAGGTAAGTCCACTTGGCCAAGGATCTGAATTCTGAGAAGCTAGGTTTAGCTTAGACAGTTTCAAGCCTTGGTTATAATCCTACATTACCTTTTCTAGTAAATGGGGACTAGCTCTTGCGCTATCTACTACCCTGATGACGTAGTGCAGACTGTACACTGCGGTGATTATTTAAATAAGCAAACCTTGAGCATTGCCCTAACAACTCATAGGAGATAATGTCAGTGATGCTTTGTCATCAAGTAAGCAGAACTTAATCCTAGCATACATTTGTTAAAATAGAGCAAAAGAAGATCTCTCAGGGTAGGAGTAATAATAGGGATGTTCAGAAATGAGAGTAATTTATGACTGCTACATACTCACCACACAAAATTTACTGAGGGGGAGCACTGATGGTCTTACCATTCTACTCAGTAACTATTAAACTCAACACTATGCATCAGATACTATTATTATAGATGCCGGGAATATACCAATGGACAAACTGGCCCAAATTTCCATGTTCAAGGAGTGTTGTGGGGAGAAAGGATTTAAGACGTAAAAACTGTTTAGTTGGCAAGTTTTGCTTAGTTGTTCTGTTGAGACCATATTCCTTGATTGTACATTTCTGCTGGAATATATTTTTAAAAAAATAAGAAAAAGCACACATACTTATACATACACATAAATAAGTAGTTGTATATATATATATATATATATATATATATATATATATTCACATGCAATTATGAATAAATTCACATACATACGTACACACATACACACATACTTACATATATATGTGCGTATGTATATAACTGACAGCATCGTTCCCCTCACCCCATGTCTATTTCTATAAGGGGGAAGGGGCTCGTTTTCTCATATGGTTTCACAGTTGAAAAGCAGAGCAGATGGTGCTTCTAGAGGAAGCAGCTTGCTTGCTGAAATGTCATGGATATACAGAAATAAAACAGAAAATGAAAGGCAAGAAAACACTCTCATTTGAATAACGAACTATCTGATATCTTCTCAAAGTTGCAGGGCTTGGATAATGAAAAGAAACACTCTCGGGTCCTTTGTTCTGCGTTTACAACAAAACTCAAACCACATGTCTGTCGTGCAACAAGCTACTCTGGATAATTTCTCAAAGAATAATAATCATTGTTTGATGGAGCAACATGTAAAACCCAGAAGGTACCCAGGAAAGTTGGCACTTGCAGTAAACTATCTGGGGGGTAATTTGTGGTGACAAATGAGCCATTAAATGTTGCATTTAGACTTTAAAACAATTGCTCACCCACAAAAGAAAACCAAGGGCTGGGGCTGGGCTCCACCCCAGCTTCTCATCCCTTTTCATCTCTGTGTTTTCTCTGGTTGAAGGAAGCATTAGATATTCATGACAGCAGATAGACAAAATGATGTCTGGATAGCTTTCATAATTATTATTAGGCTAACTGATAATTTGATTACTTTTTTCTGTGACTGTTTGCACTTACTTCAGCCAGATTAAGCTGTATGATGTGTATTGAAATGCACAGAGCACAGTTTGTAGTCCCCATCAACTGTTCCACCCATGAGATGCACACCAAGAAAGCCCACTATTGTCTCCAGGGAGCTGTTTGTAGACCGGAAATGATGAAAGGGAGTAACTTCAGACTAATCAACAGTTTGTAATTATAGGTAAGGAGTTGGCTTTACTCCCTCCACATGCCTTTGAGGAAGGAACCTTTTGATGCAGCAGTTGAACTGTCATGGGGAATCAGTGGTTTCCTTTCATCTATTAGATGCAGAATTCCCAGGAGCCAAGAAAGTCCTGCAAAGCCTGGCCAAAGTTCACTGACTTTCTAACGACTTTCGGGATGGAGAAAGCCAACAGAGAAAGATGAAACAAAGGATATTGGAGATATGATGACTGGCACTGTCGTGGTGTACTTGAACCAAGTTGATAAGACTTGTGGGGTCCCCCAGTGGATAAAAACATTGTGTAAGAATCCCCCATGGTTGTCGTCCACTTCAGCCTTCTTCCAACCACAACTGATGATGAGAACAAAGCCATTTGCCAAGTACTTCAGAAAGAAAAAAAAAAAGCTGCCCCAGATTTCTGCAGGCACTTCTGCTGTGGGATGGTCTGTATGTCAAGTGTGTTGCTGATTGGTCAGTAAATAAATCACTGATTGGCCATTGGCTAGGCAGGAAGTATAGGCGGGACAAGGAAAAGAATTCTGGGAAATGGAAGGCGGAGGGAGAGACATTGCGAGCCGCCATCAGGACAAGGAAGATGTAAGGTACCAGTAAGCCATGAGCCATGTGGCAAAGTAAAGATTAATAGAAATGGGCTAAATATAAGAGTAAGAGCTAGACAATAACAGGCCTGAGCTAATGGCCAAGCAGTTTAAATAATGTAAGAGTCTGTGTGTTTATTTTATAAGTGGGCTCTGAGACTGGCGGGACTTGATGGTGGGAGCTGGAGAGAAATTCTCCAGCAACAAATGGCGTCCAACGTGGTGGCAAGAGTTTCCACCTAAAACCTGAGTAAAAAGATTCTAAAACGGAGCTGAAAACAGTTCCTAGTTGTCTCTATCAAGTTAGCGGCAGCCTGCGTGTTTGAGCTACTGCTGGCGGGTTCCTAGCGTGCGTGCTCGACCTGCCGCCGTATGGCAGGAATGAGGCCTCTGCAAGTAGCACATTAAACTGTGTGGTGAATTTAGCCTTTGCTACTACAAAACAAAAAAAGAGTTTCTGGGCTACACGCTACTTTGGTAAAACTGTAGACCCACTATTTCTGAGAGTTATGGCTCCCAGAGCTGGCGGAAAGCGGACCGCCGCCATGTTGGGAAGCTGAAGTGGGCGGAGCCAGCAGCCACTGCGCCGTTTCAGGCTTAGAAGGCTGCAGTTTAAAAGTAATAGGCTCACGCTAATATAAAAAAATAAGCCACGTAAAGATGACTACCACACAGAGAATCTGGATTATGTTCTCTTTGATATTCGTAACTGCAGAAAAACATTTGATTGTAAAAGCTGTTGAGTTATGCCAAAATGTATATTTTAAAGGTACCTTGACTTCAAAATTTGGATATAAGGATATGTTGCTTTGGAAAAGAGTCTCTGCTCTTGTTTCCACAGAAAGCCAGAGACTATGGATTTGTTCCAGATTAAGATACATCAGGTTTGACCAGCCAAGACCCCCTGAAAGGTCTCCAATGACACCATGGCCCAGATGATTCAACATCCAGAATGGTTTCAAGTCAACTGGCTCAGATATACAGCCTCACGGACTACTCCATGATCCTAAAATTTTCTTTCTGTCTCCAGAAGATACAGCGCCCCCCTCCAGCAGGAAGTAGTAAGAGAAGCTACGCCCAAATTCCCAAATATACCAAGCTGGCTTTAGAGATGGAATTGGCTCACTCCCCCTCTAAACCCAGACATATTGCTCAAAAAAAAAAAAAAATGGTTAAGAGATTCTTGTGTCCCAAATCAGAAGAGCCCTCTGGTGTGGGACAGAGAAAAACCAATATTTTTATTTAAATCAGGTTGATTATAAATACAATCTCTTTCTAAAACAAAAAGGGGGATAGTTTAGATATGATAGGATGAAAGGGTAGATTAATGAACCTACTTTTAAAGAGTAACAACTTGTTTAAAATGTTTTACATTGCTATAGATTTTAGTTTATTGATACAAGTTTAAACTTAATTTTGTTATACTGTATATATATTTCTATTCTTGCTTGAGGTATTATGTTTATGTAACTCATTTAAAATTGTAATGGATAATTAAAAAATAGATTAATAGTTAGTCATCTATGATAATATTTGTAGCCATGTTAGTTAAGTCTTCTAGGTATACATAGATATATTTCAGATAGATAGGTAGTCTTCAAACACTTCAAAGATCTACAGAATATGGCATTTAAAATGTTTTAAAAGTTTAGACTTTTTGGACAATGAGACATGTCTGCTCCTGACAGCACCGATTTACTTCAGAGAGGAGGATGGGCTTCGAAGACACTCCATATGGAGTTTATCTTCACCTTGACAAAAATAGCCATTTGGGCAAGAAACTGTTCTTGCCTGGACTGCTTGATCAACTGGACATACAGGACCCATAGAAAGGTGACCACTGAACTTTGCTTGACAAAATGGTCCTTCAGGTTCCTGCTTTGCAGAGAAAACTGCCAGACATTCTACAGGACACAGAGAAAAGTGAATAAGAGACTCTAGGCCTGTGGGCTAAAGACAGATGCCCCAACTTTACAAGAGAACTTTGAATGACTGTCCAGACTGCCAGCTGTCTCTGTCTACCCTACAAGACTCCTAAAAGTTGCTTATATCCTTCTCCATTTCTCAGGTAGTAGTATATCCTTCTGAGGTCTTTGATGTGGTTAAAGACTAGATACTTACAATTTTCCTTAGTTATAATAAAAGATAAGTTAGATATAAAACCTTAAACTTACAAATATAAGATAGATAGGATCTCTTCTTTAATATTGTAACTATAATTCTTGCTTGATAATTGTTTTGTTATATGTAATTTTACTATGTTAAAGTTAAAACCTTCCTTTTTAAGAAAAGAAAAGGGGAAGTGCTGTGGGATGGTCTGTATGTCAAGTGTGTTGCTGATTGGTCAGTAAATAAATCACTGATTGGCCATTGGCTAGGCAGGAAGTATAGGCGGGACAAGGAAAAGAATTCTGGGAAATGGAAGGCGGAGGGAGAGACATTGCGAGCCGCCATCAGGACAAGGAAGATGTAAGGTACCAGTAAGCCATGAGCCATGTGGCAAAGTAAAGATTAATAGAAATGGGCTAAATATAAGAGTAAGAGCTAGACAATAACAGGCCTGAGCTAATGGCCAAGCAGTTTAAATAATGTAAGAGTCTGTGTGTTTATTTTATAAGTGGGCTCTGAGACTGGCGGGACTTGATGGTGGGAGCTGGAGAGAAATTCTCCAGCAACAACTTCCTTTCCAGAGGAAGAGGTGAGATACCCGAAAAGAAATGTAACTGACCGTAAAGAGGCTCGACAAGTTAACTGGAGCCTTCTCCCTTAAGAGTTACTCAGTTGACTAGAGAGATGCCAAGTTTTACTATTTGAAAACAATTCAGAAGACAGAAATCCTTTGATTGCAAAAAATTTCTCTGGACTAAAAGCTGGTCTCCTGAGAAGGAAAAGTCTCTTCAGTGGATGCCATAGGAAACTGTCCTGCTAAAATTCCCAGTAAGGGCAGGTGAACAATTGCCAGCACGTAGCAGGTAGCGTGCTTCGCAATTTTACAAATCATGGTCTCAGAAAGGCAAACTTCTCCCTCCATATTGGAAACATCAGAAAGCTTGTTGTACACGTGATTGCAATTAACATGATCATGGACTAGGCATGGTTTTCTAGAGAAATAGAACTGAAAAAAATGTGTACACAGAGAGAGAGACAGACAGACAGACAGACAAACAAACACATACACACATGAATGGCTTACAGCTGATAGGTCATGGGTAGTCCAACAGCCTACTAGACAAGCTAGGAACCCAGTAGCTGCTAAGTCCTTGAAGCTGGATGCTTCAGCAGTCCCAGTCTGAGACCCTAAAGAGTCCTTCAGATTCCTTCCTCTTCCATTCCCATTGGAAGCTAAGAATCTGGAGTGTTGTGTCAGTAAAGAATGGCGGTGGTGGCAGAGACCCTTGCTCGGTTGCTCTTGCTCTCTCACCAGCAAGAAGCAAAGGAAAGTAAACAGGGCTGCTTTCCCTTCTGACCCTTTATGTCTGGGCTGCAGCTTCTGGAAGGTACTGCCCACTGGAGGGAGGGGCAGCTCCTCTCTGTTAACCCTTTTTGGAACTGTCTTCATAGACTTGTCCAGAGCTGTGTCTCTAAGTCATCTTTAGATGCAATTAACTTGGCAACACAGATTAACCATCACAAGTCCACTCCTTGTTAACCTGACACCCAATCACATCTCTTTATGTTATATCTTGCTCATCGGGTCACCTGTTTCTGTTTGTAGTGATGTATTCAAATAACCCTTAATTTATCTAATACTCTCCGAAGTTCAAAAGGAGTGAAGCTGACAATTTGGATATAACAAAGAGAAGTTTTTCAAGTGTTTCTTGTATCATTTCGTATCATGAGAAGAATAGTGAGATAAACTATAAGGCATTTTTATGAGGTGGGGATGGGGAGTCAATATTCACATAAATTTTATCACAGCATGTGTTTAAATTTTTCTATTTTCTTTTAAGTATTGTTAATTCCTTACTACACTTAACTTATAAATTATATTATATCATGGATATGTAAGTATAGGACAAAGAAGTCATATAAAATGTATACAACCTCTGATTTCACATAGCTATTGAGAGTCTAGGAATGTAACCCCAGGGGAACACAGGGAACTACCTCTGGACGGTACAAGTTAGTATTCGTCCTCATGTACAAGTGCAGCTATTGGTCCCGGGCTGACTTCACATTGTCTCTTCTTCAAGCAGCTTCAGTGGCTTTGTGTTCTGTAATAACCATGATTGGATACCAGGCTACACTCCTCAGTCTCTGGCAAGACCACAGCTAGCCACCTTTCCAGTGTTCCTGACCTCCCACGACATTACCGGCACTGCTTGTGTTCTACTTGCAATGACCTCTCTTGCCTAGTTTGTGTGCATTCTGGGGATGCCAACCTTCCCTACCACCTGAGTCTGTTCAAGGTTGGTCCTGGTTATGCTGATGAGCAAGCTTCTTTTAAAAAAAAGTTCATGATTCCATTCATGAACATAATTGGAGTCCTTAGCAAGTGAATCTCCCAGACTTCTCGTGGCCTGACCACTATGATCTGGAAGGGGAAGCCATGAGGGAGAATCTGTCTGCTTGCAGGCCACAACCTGCCCCCCACTCTCTCTGTGTGATGACTAATACCAAAGAGCAAGTTGAAAGCATGTGACTGTTCGTTATCCAGCTGTTTTGTGAAGTCTCCTGATGCCTTTAACTATTGACTTAGCATCAAGTAGATAATAAACTATAAACAGCCAGCAAGGAATACTGAAATAAAATACAACAAATTAGCATCCATAAAACATGGAGATCTATATAAAGGAAGGGAAATTCTTTGTTTTCAACACCTGCCATGGACAGAAGGGTAAGGCTAATCCTTCTGTACTAAAGCCAGAAAGGGAGGGGTAGCAGTCAAGAAAGACAGGCCCCTGTGTTCATTCCTTGCATGCTTACACCTGAGACGTGGTCTTCCCAAGGCACAGAGGGGAGAGGAGGGTGGTACAGGTAGAATGGCGTTTCCCCCAGTGTTGCCTGGGAGCCAGCTACGTGAGGGATCCCCGAGGCACAGATTATGTGCAGGCCAAGGGACCTCATCTCAACCTTACCAAGTCACAACTCTAGAGGGGCTTCTAAAGTATATTTGGAGAAACTGCTTGCATGACTAGCTCCTAAAACTTAAGACAACTCATGATAAAGTAGCTCTTTAGTCACTAAATCAGGACTAAGCAAATGTATTTCTATGCAGTAATTTGTCTTACTGTTTTTAGGGCCATGAACATCCACGTGAGTCACAGAAGTCATCTGTTTTGTTTTAGTCCCTAACGTCTACGGCAGGGAAGGAAGAAAGGAGGAAAGGGTGGGCTTATTGGTGAGATGTTACAAAGATAATTCACTACTCATTTATACACAAAAGAAAAGGGCAAACTGAGAAATTACTTTATATTGATATTTCTTGGGTAATTCCAATTGCTTGACATTGCCAATGGGACATTAGCTGATCTGGTATTTGTTTGAATCACATGTATTGTGTGCTGTTTTGTCTTCCATGAACTACATGGCATCTCTCCAGAAACTCTGGTCTGTTGTCATACTATAATATTTTTCAATACAGAGGGGAAATGTATCCCAGTTTCCCTTTTCCTTTGAAATTATTTCCCATGGTTTTCAAGGACCTTGGCTATGTTCCAGAACTTCTCTAATCAATCTAACTTTGTGAACTGTCAAAATGAATTTTCTTTGCTAGAGTTCATATGACACCATGCATTTAATATCTGTTCTACATCAAGCCTTCTACTCTTTTATTTTTGTTGTTTCTTGAGTCTTTCTGTTGTTATTCCTTTTCAATCTATTGGGATGTTTCCAGTTTAAAAGTTTTTATTAAAGTGGCTTTAGAATTACATTTTTTTAAAAAAAAATCTGAGTCAGCAAAATCCTGTAGTAGTTGGGGATTCTGGCTGTCTTGGAATTTGCAATAGGTCTGAAAGAGTGGTTTGGGAGCTTTGAGGGTGGCTAAACTCTTCTGCCTGAACTGACATGTAACTAGCAGCTTCCACTAGCATGCTTGATCAATACATACCGCTTTTGTCTTCTCCTCTGTTATACTGTGTGGCTGCCCTAGCAAGTCACCCAGAATACTGGTTTTGCTGAATTTTATTGTTGCTTCATTGCAGAACATAATCATAAGAATTATCACCTATTGAATATACATATAAATCTCCTTTATGTGAGCATCTCCTAAGACTTCCATGCTTTGCAGGCTTCTTTCTTTGCCATCCTTGTTAGTTACAATCACTGACACTTATAAACCACTCCACTGTACATCTCTATTACATGGGCTTCTGTTTCCGAAGAACACTCTTGATGTGGCTTGTTGTTTGTGTGAACAAGAAAATAACACTTGTTTGAAAACACAGAACAGACAGCACTTGTTCACTCAATAACAATCAAAGAATGAAAATATTGGTTAGAAGATGCCTACTGCTGGGTTCTGGGCCTTGGGGGTTGTCATTTTAGTCATTGCTATTGTCACTTTAGTCTTCAACAGCAGGGCATTAAGATTCAGGAATGATGCTTCTACATACGTCAACAGAACAGCTACTTAATGAGGTCTGGGGACCAACAGCGTTAGTGTCACCTGGAGGCTTGCTCAACATGACTAAGTGGCCTTACTCAAGGCAGAAGCTCCAGAAGATTTCTGTGATCTTTAAATTTCACCAGTCCTCTTCTTCATGGCGTTCTGACCGGCTTGTGTTGACATTTACTTTCCTGAACTGACTTCGGTTTTTTGGATGAATTATTTTTATTGTATCTAATAAAACAATGATAATACCACCTGTAAAATTTTTCTTCATTTTGAACTTTATTTTTACTAGAGACGGTACAACAAAAATATAAGCTGGCCGAACTTCGGCTGACTGTCCTGCCCATGTGAATTAGAGCTGTAGAGTCATGTGCAATAGTTTTTATGTTATACACCTTCTTTAAAAATAACCTCTCTAAGATAGAACTTCACGGATGCCTCAGAGGTTGGCCCAAACACATATTGAAGTAAGTGTCAGAGTTATAAGAGTCAAAATACTAGGGAGAACGAAGGAAAGAAAGGTGGCTTTGGGCTTGAGCCTAGGTGTGAAGCAGCCATCCTGCACGTTGTTCCAGGGTGATTTCACAGGTATCTGGAAAAACAGAAGGCTGCAGCCGATAGAATCCCTGCATTTTAACTATTCTTTGATACTCCTTCAAGTCTAGGTTAGCAGTTTTGGGACATTCTGAAGAACTGCTGAATAGCAGCTACATATTAAAAAACTAATTCTGAGCTCTGTAGTCCATAAGACTGTATATTGATTTCATGCCATTTTTTATCATACTCATTTAAAAGCCTATATCTGCGTTAGATGGATCTGTCCTTTACTTTCTTAAGTGTCTTTGTCAGATGATTAAATATTCAACGTCTCTAAATTGTTTTACATCCATTTAATTTTGTAAAAGTACATATTAACGAAAAATTAGCTGTTATGACTCTGTGGATGGGAAATGAGAGAGAATCACCTTTCTTTGGAAGGTGTTCCAGTAGATGACTGTGTAGTACGAATCTTAGAAGAGCCAGTTATTGGGGTGAATGCTGAAAGATCAGAGAAACAGAACAAGCCACAGCTTCCTCAACCTCGGCAGTTCCTCATCTGATTTTGTTTCCTCAGACTGGAAGCTTCTGAGTCCTCATCCAAATGGATCTCAGCTGAATTGCTTCTAGAAAGCCTGAAAGCTTAACCAGGCTATAGTTCCTAGTCCTCACACCTTAAATACCTTTCTGCCTCCTGCCATTACTGCCTGAGATTAAAGGCATGAGTCACCATGCTTGGCTGTTTCCAGTGTGGCCTTGAACTCACAGAGATCCAGGCAGATCTCTGCTTCTGGAATGGTAGGATTAAAGGCATGTGCTACCACTGTCTAACCTCTATGTTTAATATTGTGGCTGTTCTGTTCTCTGACCCCAGATAAGTTTATGAGAGTGCACAATATTTTGGGGAACACACTATCACCACATGACTGCACACCCTTTCACATATGGGTAAAAAGAACTGGACTACAAGAGTTGTTTTAAAAAAAGAGGACATGAATTTGAGAGGGAGATAGGTTTGGAGACAGGAGGCATTGGAAAGAGGGAATCAAGTTGTGGTGAATATGGTCAAAACACATTGTACACATGTATGGAATTTTTTAAATAAAAGAAGTGTATATTATGTAGATAAAAATCCTTTATAATTTAGAACAATGTACTATTGTTCAAGAAATTATCAGGAAGAGACATAAAAAGAATGTAAATAGAAAATTAAAGACAGAAATTTGAGTCTGACATGTATCATGTAAAATACTAATCCTCTTTATATATAGTGTCCACTCAACTAAACTTTGATTGATATTTCAGCATTATTAACTTTGTGAGAAACATACTTTTGAGACTATGTGCATAGTTCTATACATGATTTCCATCGATTAAAGATCTCTGAACTAATGTGAAGGTGTGGAAATGGATATATATTGAATTTTGTGTCATTTGCTCTTGTGGAATTCCTATAATTTAGAAAAATAATTTTCTTTAAAGAGTGAGTTTTGAAGGTATGTGACTCAGAGTGATAGACCAGCCAAGTCTGTGTTCATGAGTTAGCAAAAATGGTGGTTATCTGCAAGATGATCCTTCCTGTTAACTTGAGCTTAAGGCTAAATAAGCACTATATAAATACATTGAAATTTGAATACTGACAGAATAGAAATGTTTTGTTTTATGAAAACATCACTGACTATTTTTAAAACATTTAAACATTGGCATTTACTATATTTTCCAAGTACCTTTCCCCTATTTTGACATATGAATACATATAGCCCACATGTTTCTGATTCATTTGCAACCAATACATAGAAATTGGCAAGACCTCTGTGCTAACCACATTGCCTAGGGAGACAGTTTAAAATGAAAAGTCTCAAATCTTTCATTTGGACCACTCAGTTGATTCACAGAGGAGTGAGCTCTGATTGTGAAAGCTTATTGGAAATTGAGCAGCACAGTGCAGGTGTGGGATAACTCCTCTGGCGTTGTTGATCAGTGCTATCCCAGAGGCCCCAAAGCAATAAAAGCTATTGCCATTGCTCTCAATTGCCCACCCCGACTTGATAATAAGACCTTATTGCTGTTGACATAGCACACATACTGGTCATGGGACATGGAGAAATCAGGTTGACACTGGCCAGAAAGCTTCCTTCCTGCTGGCCAGCTTTATGGCACTTGAAGATACTATGTAGGCTTTGGGGGAGTTGGGGGAATTATGGGCATCTTACCTTCTTGTGAATACCATGTACTATAAATTGACAGGCATGGCAAGTTATGCCAGTGGGAGAAACAATGGTATGCATGTCATGGAAGTAATCAACTGCTTTCTGATTGGATTTGAGGCCCACTCCACAGGAGGAAACACATTCTAGGTACTGTATTTATTTCCCAAACCCCATGGCTGAGGAATTCACAGTCCCCAGGAGAGAACCTAACATGGTTATTCTGCTAAATGGACACAGTATCAAGCTGTTATATAAATTCATATCTCTCTACTCAGAGACTAGTGCAGCTCTCAGACTTCATCAGAGAAGTATTTTTTGTGCACTGGATGCTAGTTAGCTAGAAACTCACAACTGGTCAAACTGCAGAGACCAAGTATCATTTGAGTGCTCAGTCACAAATGGGACATTTATACCACCCCACTCCACTCCCAACGTCAGGGACCTTCTAGAAGAGAGAGCAGAAAGATGATAAGAGACAGAATTTGGGGAGCACTGGAGTGAAACAGTGTCTTCTGAGCATGATGGAACTCCTGGACTGGTGATCTCTCAAGAGCTGTGGTTACCTACATAAGACCTTCACAAGTTCAAGCCATTCATCATTCCAACATGGAGGAGGAATGCGTTCACATGCCCCTACTCCTAACTATGGGCCATTGATAGCTTCTGGAAGAGTTTTATTTAAGTGTGTGCCCTCTGGTAGGTTGACTATGCTCCCGCAGATGCCCTCGCCCCCAGGATATAGTCAGCACAAATTAGACTCTGGTAGTTATTAAGAAAAAATAAAAGGAACATGAAGTTGGGGCCTAGAAAAGTGGGAGGGGTTAAGGAAGAAGTAGGAGGTGAATATGATAAAAAACATTTCATAAAATTCTCAAATATTTAATGAAATATATTTTTAAAAACTGGGCAACTATTGGGTGTTTCCCTTCACTCTGTCTATTCATTTGGCCTCTTTCAACAGTCAGAGAGGTCCCACGTCTACTTTGTTGGCTCTGCTCTCAGGAAAGTTGGGACATGTTCACTAAAAATACTAGAAATAAGAAGTTTTTCAATTATGTATTCTGAATAGTAACACTTCTGTTTCCCATAGACCTTATTTTCCAATGGAAAGGAATTACATTAATCCAATTACATAATAAGTTCAGCACATTTTACTTCTTTCCCACTTACTGATGCTGTATGCCAGTGCAGGTGTCTTCTGCTTCTGCTTCATTTCCCTGAAGACCCAACACAAATACTGAGCCTGAACCTTAATAATTAAACACTTGAATACCCGCAAGTTAATGTATCTGTCAATCAGTTAACAAACATTTTAGTTGTATTTCCCATATACTCTCTTCCAAATGTACCTATTCATAAGACCTACTTGCACTCCTATTTAATATTCAAAACCCCAGGTCTCTTCTCAGGGATCCAGAAAATTCATGTTTAGCCAATATCTCAAAATGATTCTTGGCAACAGATAGGTACCATAGTAGTTAATTAAACTTGTTATGAAGCAAAGCTCTTCAAATGCCACTGATGTCAGATCATTTTATTTCTTTTATAAATATGATGATATTTCATTATATGTTATGACTATATATCATGTCACACTTACATATCACAAGGTCCTTCCTTTAATATAGTTACTAACTGGAAGGTTTTTTTTCTTTTCCATCAAACCACTTGCCATGCTTTTTATTTGGAAAGGCAATCTGCATTATGCTAAGCATGGTCTCTTCAAGAAAGCTGAAAGCTATTTAAGAAGAAAACTGGCGGTGTGTGCTTGTGAAAGGCACAAACAAACTCTCTTACTTTCAGGGAAAAATCATTGAAACTATTTACAGTTAATCTACTCTTTGAGGTAAGTGTCAAATTTAGAAATGAGCTCTCTGTGTCATTGCTTTGATTTCATACAAGTCTTAACTTACTTTGCGTTTTGGGTAACATAAAAAGATTGTGTGTGTGTGTGTGTGTGTGTGTGTGTGTGTGTGTGTATACACGCACATGCTTATGTGATTATAGCATTGAGAACTGATTCAGAAGGTTGATTTTTCTTTCTGCTGGTATAAAGAAAAAGACCATTTTAAGCCACACACACTAACCTGTGGTGGCTGTGGGTCAGATGTCAAGGCATGGAAGCATGGCTTAGGGGTTCTTTTACTCAAGATCTCATGAGGCTGTAGTCTATTTATTGCCTTGACTGGGAGTTGATGGGGGGAGAATCTGTTTCCAAGATTACTCAGGTTTACCTGGGCTGTCTCACTGAGAGCCCTCAATTCTTACTGGGTACCAGCTGGAGGCTGCTCACAATGTAAACCTTCTAGACAAACAGCTCTAAGCAAACATGGATGTTTGCTTCTTCAAGGCTGTAAGAGATTATATAATAACATACTGAATAGAATTTTGACCAGTAGAACATCATGTTGGAGAGTCTGTTCATGAGCAGCAAGTCTCTTTCTTGATATCAAGGCAACAGAATACAGAAGCAAAGATGTGACTTCTAGGTTAAGGTAGGCTAGAAGCCACCCCCACCCCCATAGTGGCTTAAGTGGGAGCAACCAACCACTATCTGACTGGATTTAAGGCCCACTCCACAAGATGGACCCATGCTTTACACTGCTCAGTTGGCCAAGAACTTGGGACTAGACAGCCCAGGGACCTAGGAGAAAACCAAATACTGTTGTTCTGATAAAGGAACAAAGCAATAAAATGACTCCTAATAACATTCTGTTATACTCACAGGTCAGTGTCTTGCTCAGCCATTATCAGTGAATCTTTGTCCTGCTATAGATGGGAACAAATACAGAGACTCACAACTAGATAAAATACAGAAAGTGAAAGACCTTGGAGCATTCAGTTTTATCTGTGCTGTCAGTAAATGGGATGTTTCCATCAATCTCCTCCCTTGGAGTTCAGGCAACTCTGTCCCAGAGAAGGCAGAGAGATTTTAAGAGCCAATAAATGTCTTGGGCTTTTTTTTATTGCTGTGAAGAGAAGCCATGAACATACAACTCTTATAAAGGAAAACATTTAAATTAGGCTGGTTTACAGTTCAGAGGTTTAGTCCTTTATCATCATGGTGGGAAGCATGGCAGTAGATAGGCAGACATGGTGCTGGAGAAGTACCTTAGAGTTCTACATCCAGATCCTCAGGCAGCAGGAAGAGAAAGTGATGCTGGGCCTGGATTGAGCATATGAAACTTCAAACTCCACCCCCAGTGACACACTTCCTCCAACAAGGCCACACCTCCTAATAGTGCCACTCCCTGGGGTGGTACTTTCATTCAACCCACCATATTCCTCCCCCTGGCTCTCATAGACTTGTAGCCATATCATAATGCAGAAATGTATTCAGTCCAACTTCAAAAGTCCCCGTAGTCTGTCATAGCCTCAATTATGTTTAAAAGTCCAAAGTCCCTTAATTGTAATTACCTATAAAATCAGAATAAAAAAGCAGATCACATACTTCTCATATATAATGACACAGGATACACATGACCATTCCAAATGGGAGGAAAAGGAACATAATAAGGGAATACTGGACCAAAGCAAGACTGAAAACCATCTGGGCAAATTCCAAACTCTGCATCTCCATGTCTTACATGAAAGATGCTCTTCAGATCTCCAACTCCTTTCAGCTTTGTTGACTGTGATATACTTATTTCTCTTGGGCTGATTCCACTCCCTATTACCAGCTCTCCTTGGCAGGTATCCTTCTGTATAATATTATAGGACCAGCCTTAATATTATACTATCCCAGGGTGCCCAGAAGTAATGCTACCAGTGGCATGGGAATGAATCTAGATACACGGAGCTCTTTAGTCCAACTCCTTTATTCATCTGCCACCATCATTCTGTCAACACCTACATGTTTACAATACAACATAAGAATTGCAAGGTCCCCACCAGAATCTTTCTGGCAT
The DNA here is from genome assembly GCF_949786415.1 of Peromyscus eremicus. NCBI lineage: Eukaryota > Metazoa > Chordata > Mammalia > Rodentia > Cricetidae > Peromyscus > Peromyscus eremicus. The sequence continues at coordinate 61,946,058 of NC_081427.1, forward strand.
CTTCATTTGCAACCCAAAAAAGGGGAAGAGAATAAAGGCAGAGTTAGATAGGAGCTGGAATAAATCAGAGAAGGAATTTCTGTGCTAGGAATATATCCTTACTGTGGTGAAAACGTTATGAGTCAATCATAAATGTGCTCAAGCTATAAACTTACAGGTGATAGGGTAAAGAAATCTATAAGTCACTAAAAATAAAACTGCCCCCGTTTTTCTCTGCTACCAGTTTTCTGACAGGGAGGGGGAGGAGTACTGATAGTTAGTCACTCTGTACCACAGCTTGAAGCACCTGGTGAGAGGAAACCTCTTTATTCTATGAATCTGTGGAAGATCTGAACTTGATTTGCACAATAAACAAAGTTATGCATCTAGTGGCCTTTAGTCTCCTAGGCTCAGTGGGGGAGTTAGTGCCTAGTGGAAGAGTGTCTGAGAAGCTTAGCTGTTTGCCGAATGGTTTGGAAGTGTGGGCCCTGGCCCCCGACTGTGAGTGGCTGCCGCCTTGCTTGCCAACCTTGACCCTATGCTGATTCCCTGCCGGTTTCCTTCTTCCTCATGCTTACCGGAAGTTCTTTGTTTGTGTGTCCTGCATTTGGTGTAAACAGCTTAGATGCAAGAATGTAGAACATTGGGTAGTGGTAGCGAACTTCTGCCCTCCTGGGATCCTCCATTGTGCTGTAAGCCTGTATTTAAGGTTTCCTCCCTCCTTCAATAAACGGCCTTCGGCATTCTGCTGTGGTGAATGACTCGCTGTCTCTTGTCTCTTATTTTTAATCCACAGCCCCCTGCTCGGACATGGTGAATGGGTGGCGGTAGCATGGGCGTTACCGCAACAGGAAGTATTTGGGCACACAAGAATTTCATATCAGAAGACAGCTGAAATATTAAAAACTGTATAACACCAAATATTCCATGATAAATGGCTTGCCTTTGGACAGATCCTTGGCTAGTCAAAGTACAGCTTGAATATACAGTTGAATCTCTATAATATATCCTTGTGGCCCGCAGTAGTATCCCACAGTTCTGGCATCTCCAGCATTTTTGGGTCTCCAAGGTAATCCAGGCTTCACCTTCACAATTTCACACAAAGTCCTCTCTAACCCTCCGTGCAGGGACACCCCAGACACATCCCTAGCCTCAGTGGCTTTCCTTAGGCATGGAAGGGGATTCCACAACCCCTTTCTTGTATCCTTGACTCTAAAGCCAGATCCACGTGGCCGAAGCTGCCAAGTTCTGCCTTGCTGGGGCTGGAACATGGTCCCCTAATTCTGTTACATCTTCACCAGCTTTCTGGTTTTGATGCTTTCCTTCACTGCCCATGCTTTGCTGTCCTGGAACTCACTTTGTAGACCAGGCTGGCCTTGAACTTAGAGATCCATCAGGCTCTGATCTCTGAGTGCTAGGATTGAAGGTGTGTACTACCACACCAGGCCCTCAGTTGTTCTTTAATTCATTTGCACAAATTTGAAGCTTAGCTGGGTGGGGGCTTTCTCTGAGGTCACCACTCCATTTATTCCACTTAGCATCAGGTATTTCTTTCATTTGTTTACACTTCCTGGTGCCCCTTTTGTCCTCAAGCTGTACATTTTGTATTTTTCCTTGCTCAGCTTGCTCCTTTTCAGGATAAATCTGCATAAATCCACTAATAACCAAGCAACACAGTCAATACTAAGCTGTCTGGAAATCTCCTCTACCAAAGCTGTTAATCCATAACTCTTCAATTTAGCCTCAGGCAGATCTTTTCAGAAACAGCAGAAAGCAGTTGCATTCTTTGCCAAAATACCACAAGGATAATCTCTAGGCCACCTACTAATATTCTTCTTCAATGAAAGCCTTTGAGCCAGCCCCTTCTCCTCCACAGTTCAAATCACCCTCAGCAACACTGCCTTTCATGCTCCTACTAGTATGGCCTATTAAAGCCCACTTAAAGCATTCAGCAGCTTTTATAATCCAAAGTACCAAAGTCCATATTCCTCCAAACAAAACCCATGGGCAGGGCTATTGTAGTAATACCCCAGTTCCTGGTACCAACTTCTGTCCTAGTTAGGGTTTCTATGGCTGTGAAGAGATATCATGACCAGGGCAACATTTATAAAAGAAAACATTTAATTGGGTAGTGTACAGTTTAGAGATTTCATCCATTATCATCATTGTGAGACATGGTACCAGGCAGGCAGACATGGTGTTGAAGAAAGAGCTGAGAGTTCTACTTCCAGATCCTCAGGCAGCAGGAAGAGAAAGTTACACTGGGCCTGGTCAAGGCTTCTGAAATCTCAAAGCCTACCTCCAGTGACAGGCTTCCCCCAACTAGGCCACACCTACTCCAATAAGGCCACGAGTCCTAACAGAGCCACTCCCCATTGACCTACGGGAGTCATTTTCATGCAAGCCACCACAATAGGGATGGAACACACCCAGGAACCAAGGCTTTCTAGACCCAACAGGACTGATGCACATATGAACTCACAGAGACTGTGATGGCATGCACAGAGCCTGCATAGCTTTAACCCAGATGGAGACCCCGCACTGTGAGAGGAAGTGGACACAAGCTTCCATCCCTAACCTAGAAACGATCATGAATTGATGACCACTCACAGAGGGAAAATTAGTTTTCTCCAAGGGAGTCTTACTAGGTTTAAAAAAAAAAAAAAGAAAGAAAGAAAATAACTCTTAAGGGCAGCCCCATGCTGAGCCCCATGCTGATTGCCAGCACAAAAGGAACTCAATGGCACTTTTGGGGGATTTTTTTTTATTTTTGTTTTTTGTTTTTTGTTTTTAACTCATAATGCCTTGTCTGGGCTTCCCTGCAGCCCTCTCTCTCATGCACACACATCACAGGTGTTTTGTTTTTGTGTTATGGCTTCTGATTTTGTGTCTGTTTCTTGTGTTTTTACTTTGGCTCTGTTTGTTTGTTTGTCCTCTTCCTGTTTGTTGTTTTTATTTTGTTTTTATATGATAGTTTTCTAGTGAAAGAAAACAAGAAAGGGTGTGGATTCAGGTGGGTGGGGAGATGAGGTGGATCTGGGAGAAGCTGGGGGAGGGGAAAATATAATTTGAATGTATTATATGAAAAATATCTATTTTCAGCAAAATAATAATAATAAATAAATAAAAAGATACCCCCATGTAATTTCATGAATGACAAGAGTCGGGACAACAAAGAATAGACTCTATTCTGAAGAAAGGAAATTGGGATAACATCAGAAATCATGAAGGGAGTGACAGAAAGTATGAAGGAACCAAGTAACCCAGGGTCAAAGAGAAGCATGCACATGGCTGTGGCCTCTGCTTCTCACAGAGGTTCTTGGCCATGGATGTGATGTGACTGGCTATTCAAAGTTCCTGCCTTGAATTCCCTGTACTGATAGGTGGTAACTGGAATTTTACGCTTTGGGTAAGTTCTTCCCTAAACTGTTTTTTTGTTTGTTTGTTTTTTTGGACAGGGTATTTTATCACAGCAACCAAAGAGAAGCTAGCAAAGAGATTCAGCAATAGCTGTCTAGACTTTTGGACATCCTAATCCGAAAACCTTAGATCAAAATGCTACCCAATGTGAGATCTCTTCAGTGGCGATCTTCAAAATTTAGTAGAGTAACTGAAAATAAGCTAGTCAATAACACCCCACAGGTAAGAAGTGTTACAAAGAATAATAAAATTAGGGTTTTGAGTAACAAAAGGGCTGTTATGATGTTGTGATACAAGATAAAAATAATAAAACGTAATTGCTTTGTTTAAAAAAAATGGATTTAAAAAGTCTTTTCAGCCGGGCGGTGGTGGCGCATGCCTTTAATCCCAGCACTCAGGAGGCAGAGCCAGGCGGATCTCTGTGAGTTCGAGGCCAGCCTGGGCTACCAAGTGAGTTCCAGGAAAAGGTGCAAAGCAACACAGAGAAACCCTGTTTCGAAAAACCAAAACCAAAACAAAACAAAACAAAAAAAACAAAAAAACAAACAAAAAAAAGTCTTTTCCCCCTTTTCATAATAGTTTACATTATTCTTTTTCCTTTTACATGAAGTTATGTCTCCATTTCTGCCCTCAATTTCTCTATCCTCTTTCTTAATTTCATCCTTCACTATTTTTACATTTACCCAGAATTGGATAGAATATACTACAATATTTTCCTATTTTCTGATATTTGATCAATACTATTGTATTGCATCCGTAGGCTTTAAATAATTTCAACCAAGTGTTCACGATACCCATTCAGTACTGTTGCTGTTACGGAAGTTGCTTGAACCCAAGTTTTTGTTTCCTCTTTTGTGTATTAGTGTGGTGTGTGGTTGTTTGTGGACTCTGTGTGTTGTACACATATGTGTGGATACGCATGCCCATGTATACAGGTGCCCACACTTATGAATGCACACGTGGAGACCAGATATCGATATTGTCTTCTTCTGTTACTCCCCACTTATATTTTGAGACAGGGTCTCCCACTGAACCTGGAACTCACTCTTTCAGCTGGACTGGCTAGCCATTAAGGCCCCAGCATCTGCCCGCATCTACTTGCCTGTTGCCAGGGTTACAGATGCATGCCTGACTCTTGTGTCGTGCTAGTGGTCTTAATCCAGTCTTGACACTTGTGCAGTAAGGGCGTTATCCACTAAGCCATCTTCCCGACCCCTGAATCAAGTTTTAAAAATGTTGTGTTAAACAGCTTGTGCATCAGAAAAGACTATTTGGACAAAATAGCAGCCGTTTACATGCTGGGACAACTGCTGGCAGTTTTTCTAGTATGACCAACCATTCTGAAGCTAGAAGGCCCCTTCACAGGTCTCTGCCTCTTACCAACCAAGCAGACCTCTTAGATGACAATTACCTCAGGGACCAAAAGAAAAACGTTCTTTCCCTCAGATCTCAAAACGAATGAGTGGAAACAAGCTAAAAAAAAAAAAAAGCCCTAACACCAGAGACCTAAAGTCATGGCTTTCTCTGAGAAAACAGCAGATGTATTACATTTGTTTGGTCAACTGTAAGTTCACATAAGATAAAACGAGCATGCTGGGATTTTTTTTCATTTCTTTTGTTTTCCATTAATATTAGTAAGACAGAAGACAGGAGATGTGTCCATGGTTTAATTGGTTCTGCTCAAGGCAGCTGCTATTTGGGAATTTCCCATAAAAGCTTTTCAGCCTTGGGCATAGAAGTAGAAGGAATTCTTAGTATAGAGATAAATCCATAAAGAAAACAAGAATAGAGAACCCCTCTGCTGAGGGAATATTCTAAAAAGAGCCCAGTTTTCTTGGGTTTATTTATTCATTCATAAAACCAGTCCACACATGAATTACTTACCAAGTCCTTTCCTGTGTTAAACACATTGCCAGTGTTGAGGAAAGAGCAGAAAGGAACTGGACAGGGCTCTTCACGTTCTGCAGCATCCAGGCTGGAGTGGAAGACTCACATTAAATCAGTGATTAACTGAAGGACCACATGACTGTGTGGCTGGAGAAAGGGGGCTGGAGAGAGAAACGGAAGCTCATCTATGGCTCTGGATGCTTCGCTAATGTTCCCATCCGCCCCTTCCCTAGAACGCTGTTCACCTCAGTTCCTCATTCTCTTCCCTTCTCCTCTGCTCTTTTAAGAATTCTTTTGATTGTAACGAAGACAACAACAAACATCTAGAAGAGCTTGTTACACAACAACAGTTGAAGAAATTCCTTGGCTTAACACTGAGTCCATGGCTGCTCTCTGCCGCAGCCAAACTCATGACAGCTGCACCCTAACCCAAATGATGCCTGTAAAGTACCTGCACCCTAACCCAAATGATGCCTGCAAAGTACCTGCATTTCTACTCTATTGGCAGGGTCAAATGCTTGCTCTTTGTCTTTTAGTTTGAGCTGATTTGTTATTGATGGCATAACTTATGCTAAGAAACTGACAATGACTCCTCCTGCTCATTATTAGCTGAAATCCCTTCAACAATAAAAAAAAAAAGAGGAAGTGATGCCTTGCATTTTGCCATGGTATTCCAAAATCAGTGAAACTACAGACTTACTCTCGAAAGTCAAATTCAGATTTTAAAAAGAAGCATATAGCCATGAAAATTAAAAACATTGAACCAAACACCTTCATGTAATACTAAGAGAGCAGAGTAAAAGACACATTTACTGATAGGACACACGTTCAAGAAGAGAAAAGTACAGAAGTAAAAGTAACCGGCTTATTCTGTTCCTGCTCGAGATGGCAATATCTAAGCAGTCATTTCTCATGTATTTGTCATGGACTCCCTGTGAGCAGGCACTGTTCTTGAAAATCAAGACATAAGCAACTAACTGATAAATAATGCCTGCCTTGTGACATTTATATTTAGCACAGAAAGATAGACAGTAAATTCTAAGCATACCAAGTAAACATGTGTTCCACTCAAGGGTAATAATTACAATAAAGGGGTATAACAGGATAAAGGAGAATTGAAAGTCAGGGCTGAGAAAAGGTCTTTTATATTGCCGAGAAAATATTGGCTGTTCTCTGGTGTAGGTCTGGGAACAAAACACTTTCGATGAATCAAGATAATTCACTTCAGTGAACACTTTTTGTAAGCCAACCAATTGGCATCAGCTTCTGCCTTCTCCAATTAGTCAGTCATGAAGGAATGCATTCCAAAAGCCACCTTAACTGTGCACTTGCCAATCAACAGTCAGCCACACTGGAATGAACTTATGTCTACAGATGAAAGCCAGGCGTCTTACGTTCTATAATCCTGGAAACTCTTTTCTCCGGAACTTGATGTAAGAGTAATACAATGGTCTGCTTTTTGTTGCCACTGGGAGACATAATTCTTCTTTATCAAAGTAAACCAAGCAATTGGGCTTCCTTTTTTTATCTCATTCCTATGTGATGGGCAATCAAGTAGACAGAACTACACTAAGGAGATGATATATAAGCAAAGAAATGAAGAAAGCCAAGAATTTGTCCAGTTATGTATTTGGGAAAAGTTCTCAGAAGAGGGAATAGTTGGTACAGCAGCTTAACGTGGGGACACCTTCAGCAACAAATAAGGTATTCTTCTTCCTCATCAAGCCTGGGCATCTCCTCCCGCACCCAGAGACTCCTGAGCCCTAGAAAAAGCAGCAAGAGAGACAATGTCACAATAATCAGTTGTAGCATGGAAACTCCCTTTGTTCCCCCAGTCATCCAGAGGCATCACAGGTCTGAAGATGTCACAAGAAGGATCATGTTGCTGGAAATGGCCCCAGCCCAGGGAATGTGCTCCTTCCCATCCCTAGTGAAGATTCCATCAACATAAGCATAGGACTAGAAAGAATCTTCATCTCCGCTTTGCATACTTCTTTCTGGCTTAGAGGTACTAGGCAGAATAGCCTGTGTGACTTTTGCTTCAAGCTGAACACCAGTGGGAGCCCCTATGGCACAATAGACACCAAGCCAGAGCAAATCCTTGGTAAATAGATTTCCACTGAAATGACCACCTCTGGAAGTGGACCAGGGCCTGCGTGATGACACTAAACAGGTTAACTACATGCTGAAGGGAAAACATTAAATGGAACTGAGTCTTACCCCAACATAATACCAAACATTCAGAACATAGTAAAAAATAACCCACCACACCAAGAACTATGAAAATTGTAATTTGCATACGATAAAATAATTTACTTGAAAAAAAAAAACATTGATAGTTTCAAAAGTGAATCAAATGCTGGAACTGTCTGACCAGAGTTTTAAAGCAACCGACATAAAATGATTCAATAAACAGTTACAAAAAACCAATTTGTTTTGAAATATGAAATAATAGCAAAAGCTGAGCCGAGAAATAATAATTTTAAAAGCAAGCTTCCTAGGAATGGTGTAACTTAAAAAGTGTGACAAGAAGCAAATGATAATAAGATGGTGTTATAAAATATTAGTAATTACATTAGGTTTAAATGACCTAAATTTAGCAATAAAAAAACTTGAGAATGTTAGAGTTAATTTTTAAAATGACTTATATAGGCTCTGTATAAAAAATTCGTGCCAAACTCAACAACACAGGTAAGTTGAAGTAGATGGTCATGCTGAAGTGACTATTAATACAGAAGAGCTTAATTTTTGATAATATGGCTTTTTTGTTTTTTGACATGATAGCATGAAAATAGTACATATTCTTAGAAATTAATTTGGGTTAATGCTTTGGATTTTGACCTTTTCTGGGGATGGTTGTGTGAGGGAAAATGCTCTCCTGGGAGATACCTAGAACCGCAGTGGTTCAGCCTCCAGTCAGTTACATAACCGTGAGATGGCTAGTGCTCCAGTGTGGACGTGACACCCCATTCTTTAGGCACAAGCATTCAATAAGTCACATTACATTAAGTAAGCAATCACAGGCTTTGTGACTGGTGGTTTTACCCAAATGTAGGCTAATGTGAATATTTTCTGATGTTCTTAAAGAATGTTAGACCAAGCAATGATCGTCAGTAGATTTGGTATAATAAGTGCATTTTTCTCTTTGATATTTTTAACTTATGGTTTATCAGGATGTAGCCCCATTGTAAGTTGAGAAACAGCAATATCAGATAAGCATATACTATGCTCTTAATGCTTATGCTCCCCCCCAATTCACATTTTGAAAACTCGTTTCAATGCAAAAGCATTTAGAAGTAGGAACTTTTGCATGTGACTCGCCTATGGTGGAGTCTCATGAACAACATTGACACTCTTCAAAAACAAAACGAAAAGACAGAAGACTGCCTGAAGCACCCAACACGTGAGGACACAGAACCATCATTCATGGCACCCAACATGTGAGGACACAGCTAGAATGCATCATTCATGAGGAAATGAGCCCTCACCAGACTTCACATCAGTTAGCACTGTGATCTTGGACTTAGCCTTCAGAACTGTAGGAAATTTCTGTTTTTTAAAAATATTTGATTGATAGTATTTTGGCACATGAGCCCAGACAGATTAAGACAGTGTGCTTTAGAGTAGTAGAAAATAATAGAGGCAAAAGGAAACATTGCAGTGGCAACCCTGTGCAGCTTACTGGGAAGGCAACCATCTCAAATATGTGTGGACAAGAACATCCAAGAACTAGAAGAACTAGAAATGTATAGTAGAGTAATGAGTAGGCAAATTGGAAGTAGAGGCTGAGAGACCCATCATGAGGCTGTGGTAATCTGAATGTGCCATGATGAGGGTTTGGGATCACACTGTCAGTCTGAGAGGCAATGAGAGTAATCCGTTCCTGGTTACATTCAGAGAAGTACAGGAATTTTAATATTGCTATCATTCCAAATGACACAGGGGTAATAAATAATTCTACTTACCCCAGGAGAGAAGCACCATTTTACTTAATGAATTTGACTTAATTTCACTTCTTTTTCCCAAATGATAATTAAGAATTGTTCCTCAAGATATTAGTAAAGAGTGATCACTTCACATTTAATTGTATGAATTCAATGATCCTGTCTCAACAAAGAAAGACAAAGAGTTGTTGAAAAAAAGAGGAATGCAACCATCATTTAGGTTAGGTTTCAGTACTTGCAACCTCCCTAAATCACCTTGAGCCAGAGAAGGATATTGTCCCCTTTTCTCTAGGTGACTTAGCCTTCAGAACTGTAGGAAATTTCCCAATCTCCATTCCTGAGGTCCTCCCACCATAAGGTCAGTGGTTTTGAATCTCTTCACTGCCCAGGATTCAGTCAGAGAAACATCAGTGTCTTCCATTGCTGTAAGGGAAAGCAAATGCTAGTCACAGAGATCAGCTATGGATCTTTAATAAAGTTACTTCCTACAGGCTTTCAAGAGCAGTATGAGTGTGTCTAAATTTCACTTACTGATTTTCAAACCTAAACAAAGTAACACGCAGTTCCACAGTATTGAGATATAATCCACAGTATTGAGACATAATGTTATTAAGGTTATATGCTACATACTACTGAATGCATTAATTTATTTAATCCTCACAATCTAAATATACATTCATAGATGCATGAATATGTATGAGTCTTTCCTGAAAGAACTGAGAGACAAGATTTAACAACATAGAGTTTGGGTTTTAAACTCAAGCTGATTCTAGAATTCAGGCTGGAAGACTAGGGTGTGCTGTGGAATATTCCCTTATACTGTGTGAATATATGTCACTGTGACTGGGTTAATAAAAAGCCGACTGACTGATGGCTAGGCAGGATTTTCTGGGCAGTGAGAATGCTGGGAAGAAGGGCAGAGTCTGAGGAGACACCATGAAATGTAGAGCAAGCAGGATGGGAAGTACATAGATGAGACAGAGAGCCTCAGGGCAGCACACAGATGAATAGAAATGGGTTAATTTAAGTTATAAGAGCTAGTTAGGAACAAGCCTAAGCTGTCAGCAGAGCATTTATAATTAATATTAAGTCTCTGTGTGGTTATTTGGGAATTGGCTGTTGGGACAGAAAAAAATCTGCCTACAGTGTGCTACTTTATAAATAGTTTTATAAGTAATAATGACTTCACAACTGTCCTAGCAAAAGAGAATTTCCCTCTAATCCTCTGTACCAGTCACTATGAAGTCATCAAATGTACTATGTAGTCAAAAAGACAGTTTAACATTGGATATTTTGTAAGTACAGAATACACAGATTTAAACTGGTAAGAACAATGGAAAACTTTTCATGTGGGAGAGAAATTACCTGGCTTGAGGCACCCTAGCACTTTCTGGGAGCCAGCTTTTACTTGCCCAATGCTCTTCACGGCCTTAGCCACCTGCCTCTCTGGACTGGCACCACCAGAGTGGGCAGTCCCACTGTCTTCCTCACAATAGAATTGCAAATGTTTAATTTAGCACTTTCCAAATAAGTTGAATAAAGTTATTTGAATAAAAAACAAAACAAACAAACAAATTAAAAAAAACAAAAACAAAAAACGATAAAGCTGTGATTTAGATGGTGGCTGGACTTCAGTTCCTTTTCTGTCTTTCCAAGGCTCTAAGAGGCAGCCATGTTATATCAACAAGCTGGTGATTACACCATCCTGGAAACACCCATTAAGACCGTGGCAACATCCTCAGATGCTTGTCTCTTAGAGATCATATGTGACCTAAGGCAAATTTGGGGAGTAATGAAAGGGCCATTTTATATAGCTCAAAGGGATCACTTTCTTTTATTCGTGTGGTAAGTTTGCTTTCTTTCCTGTCACTTTCGCAATAAGAGAAAATATGTACTTTTTGACTGAACAATGGGGATAAAGAAATGCCAAAGGAGCGGCCAGATTCTTTGGTGACTCTGAAAGATTAGCAGTAAAGATCGTCAGAGTTCAAAGATGCTTCTGTGTCACCCCCTTCCCTGCCCCCCTCGGGGCCATCTTTGTTCTTTGAGAAGACAAACCTGCTAATTGGTATCTTCCTCAGACAAAACCCACACTGGGGCCCTGGGGTCCTTAAGTATCTAAGTCTCCCAGCTGTCTGTCAGCAAGGAGCACATAAGAGAGATGCATATCATTAAAAGACTCATTGTCCTCCAGAATGCCGGGGTTTCATTGTTTGCGAACATCAGGATAGCCTAGGTCATTTAATAACTCACTTCCTAAATGTGTACTAATTCTAAGTGAAATAGTCCTTCAAATGAAATCTAAGTGGGAAACGTAAAATAGAACCAATTTCTACAGGTTTTTGAGATTGCTGACTTTCATTTTATTGGACATTTTCCTGTTTCTTGGTGACGTGTAGGTCACACACTTCATAAAGGTGTTCTTGTAAGTCAGGCATGAGGTTTGTTTTTCTCCTTATATCTTGCTTACTCTCTCGACTGAATGCCGGACAAGAATATATGTGAATATAAGTGAATATATGTTCCACGCCAATAATTTTTGATTATATATATATATAAAATATATACACACATATATATATATATTATATATATATATATATGCTTTAACGATATGCCGCAGCAGTACCAAATGCATAAAGTTGGTTAGTTTGCCTTGGGGACAGGGGACTTTTCCCGAGTGTGGTTTACGGCTGTCTTCTGGGCATTTGTTTTTCTTCTTTCATTTTCTTACACTCCCAGTGAACAGGCTCATTTCCACAGTTACCAGAAAAAAGCCTCCGGGCTCTGATTAATAGCTGAGTGTGCACCTGTGCTCCGACCAAAGAGACAATGGAGCTTCAAGGACAGTTAAGAGGCTGCAGAAACAGCAAATCAAACCTGTGGATTCTCAACAAACCACTTGCTATGGCTAAGGGGCCTGACTACGGCTGGGCGGTGGTGGCGCACACCTTTAATCCCAGCACTTGGGAGGCAGAGCCAGGTGGATCTCTGTGAGATCCAGGACAGGCACCAAAACTACACAGAGAAACCCTGTCTTGAAAAACAAACAAACAGGGCTGGAGAGATAGTTCAGAGGTTAAGAGCACTGGCCGCTCTTCCCAAGGTCCTGAGTTCAATTCCCAGCAACCACATGGTGGCTCACAACCATCTGTAATTTGATCTGATGCCCTCTTCTGGTGTGTAGGCAGAATACTGTATACATAATAAATAAATCTTTAAAACAAAAGAAATATGACATAAAAAAAGGAAAACAAACAAACAAAGAAAAAAAAGAGGCCTGACTGCAAAGCGAAGGACTTTCGTTGGGGTCCTTCCTTGGCCAATGGTTGCTCGGCCATCACTGAAAGTTTGCTAGCACAGCAAGACATTCTTTTTGAGTCAGTTCACCCCCAAGGCTGATGTTCTGCATGCTTCAGCAACATCTAGACTAGGAGAGAGACTTTTGTTGTAATTGGTAAATAGTTCCCAAGTGCTCTTCCTGTCACCCTTCTGGTGTGTACTACACTAAAACTTGTTTATTTTATGTGTGTGCTCATATGTGGGCGTCGGAGGACAATGTCCAGGGAGGTGGGTATTTTCTTCCACCGCGCGCGGGACCTGGGGATTGAATTCAGTCGTTTGACTCGGCCAAAAGTGCCTTTGCTCACCGAGCCGTTTGGTCAGCCCTCTGTCAACTTCAGAACAAACCACTGGTGGTTAAACATGTTAAACCTGACTTACAGCTTTCCTCATTAGCAGAGAGACTGTGGAAGATAGAATGATAGATACAAAAATGTAAATGGAAATTTGATGATTTTCTTTTGATGGCTCATGATGAACACCGTGACATCCTTACCAATTTTTATTAATAAATGATAGTTAACGATTTCTCTTTAGAGGGCCATGTTGGGGCATTCAAAAGACCATCGCCCTCGGTCACATAAACACTGGACTCCAGGCCTTTAGCACTGCTTGTGTGAACTAAGGAAGCTCCTTAGTCTCTATGGAGTCTTCTCACTGATGAGACAATGGCAGTTTTATAAGGGTAAAAATGAAACTTCACAATTTTATAAGGATAAAAATGACATAACAAAACAAAGAAGCAATCAGTCCGCCCCTGGAGTATTACCGGAGCTCAAAGGTGGTTGTATTAGAAAATTGAAAGGCTTTGTGTAACTTTTTATTCATGTCAAACACACAGGTGGGAAAAATGCAAACATAATGAGTGTTTCCCTCAGTGAATTCTCACAAACAGAATAGATGAAACCAGCATCTACCTCAAGAAATAAAACATCCATCACCTTAGAACCCTTTCTTGATACCTTCCAGTCATTCATCCACATGGGGCTTTTGACACTGAACTAACTGAATATTTCAATAAAATGGTATCGTACAAACCCTGGTGAGCGTGAGCCTTTTAAAACAAGCGATGATAGTTATAGGTCTATTTGTTGTCCAGACGGAATAAAGAGTATATGATAGATTGATAGACTAACAGGAAAGAACTATGGATAACTCTGCAGACACATGTTGACTTCCAACTGTGTGAGCAAAGCAGGGTTAACGATGCATTTGAGCACATAACTCTTCTTCTCCTGGACTTTTACCAACCAAAAGCAAAGCAGGAGCAAAATGGTAAACCTCATGTTCAGGGCTCAGAAACACCCTGGTTTCTACTGGAGCCTGAGGGGTAGAGGTAACAAGGCAGAAATAGAGAACAGAGTGGACATAGAGTAAAACATCAGGAAACAGCATAGTCGACAGATCAGACCCTGGTCATCTGAAGGGGTTGTTAGGCCATAGGTCACTGCTCCCTTCTCCACAGTTTCCACTTCAGAGGATGATGGGTGATGTGGGTAGGAGCTAAGAATCTACATTTCTAATGAGTCCCCAGATCCTGTTGTTGCTGCTGGGGTGGCACCACCCCTAGTGAATCACGTTCCAAGTCCTTCATATACAATTAATTCATCGTCTGGAGTGTTGTATGAACAAGCTCTCATTCTTCTTCATTTCCAAGGGGAACAATGTATATGTTTTGAGACTAGGGAAAAGCCTGAGCACTGATATTTAAGGATGCTTGTAGCCAGGTTTCAGAGCTACTGGTCTGGATAATGATCTGAAATGGGACTGCATGTCAGAATTAGCCAGGGAATGTATTGAACGGACTCCCGGTCACGACTCCAGTGAGTTCTGCCGAAGGTGACGTGTGATTCAGATGCAGCCAGCTCCCACACGGGTGCATGGGAACCGACGATCTGGAAGTAGATAGAGGTGAACTCACAAATCCTGCAAACAGCATGAGCAGGAGCGACAGAAAAGAGGAGATTTCCTAACTTTGCTAACCAGTTGGATCAGCAGATCATGGGAAAATTTTGAAGCCAAGAGGGGAGGAAATCTGTCTTCAAAAGCTTGTGTAAGCAACCAAAGCATTGCCAGGGAAAGCCGCTGAGAGCCGAAAGAGTCACCGCTTCAATGAATCTCCTTCCTGCCCACTTCCTGGCACATCCAGGCACCACATCTTATCAGACTCGGCGAATCAATGAAGGCTAAATTGTGATGATTAAGCCCCAGGAGTCTCAGGTCTTTAGCAGCACAATTGTTCATTGTCAAGAGGAAACATTAATGACCAATGCAGTCAAGCATTGGCTTGTTACAGGAAAAACTAAATATAATCAGAAGGTTGTGGGGTAGGGATGGAATTGGGAAATGCAGGAATAAGTTAGGTGATTCAAATGTTTACAGGTATGTTATGATAAGTGAGTTTATGCTCCTCTACAAATACATATTGGGGGAAGCTTAAAATGCAATCTCTGATACAGAGTTCCTAGTAGGCACAGATAGTATTTGCTCCCTTTACTTGGCTTGTGTGTGCTCTACTACTGGCTGATGAACTGACTTCTCATTGTTTTAGACAGTGAATAACCTCAAGCAAATAAGAGCTGCCTCTTACTCATGCCTACACATCATGTTTCTTACACTTATTTGCTGTAGCTCTCACTGGAGCAATGATATATTTCATAGCTTAGTTTTCAGAGAATCCTCCCATCTTCCTTAGTCCATATTTCTAGGGTTCTTCTTTGACCTCACTCTTGCCGCATAACACTGAGTTCCAGCAGCATGGCCTCAGGGAACCCTTGAGGGACCTGTCTCTGCTTCCGTGAGTGACAGTGCAGGAACTGAGACCCACACTATGAAACTCAGTGTACTGAAGGCAGACATGTGATCCAAACGTTAATATTCTGCTCTCTGAGGGGTACAGGGGACCACACCTGACACCCAGAGCATGTGGATGGGCAGTCCTGTTTGGACACTGGGAATACTCTAACTAAAAGAAAACATCTGGTAGAACAGCTGGTGAAATGGTAAATGGCAAAACAATCCCAGATATGCAAGTCCTGTTGCAGAAAAGTAAAACATATGAAAAAAAAAATCAAAGTAGCATTATCTTTCCAAATAGGCCAATATTGCAATAATTGAATCAATAATTTATTCTGATAAGTTAGAATAAATTCCAGGTAAAAAGAGAATGCAATAAAAAGCTGAGTGAAATAAGGAAGTCAATACACAATATGAAAGAGGAATTCAATAGAGAAAATACCACCTTGAAATTTTAGAAATGAAAAATCTATCCCAGGTGTTATCTCCAACTGATAACCACTCACAAAGGAAAAACTAGTATACACACTACTCTTAAGGACACACCCCATGCCCAGAAGGAGATGGCCAGCATAACACAAACTCAAAGCATTTTGGATAGTTCTTCGTCTCATAATGTTTTGTCTGGGTATTGTTTTGTTCTTTTATTTTATTTATATTTTTCTTTACAGGTCTTTTGTATATATATATATATATATATATATATATATATATATATATATATATATATTCTGTTTCCCAATGTTGTGTTTTTATGAGATTTCTGTGTGTGCAAACATGTGTGTTTCTACATCTATATGTGCTTCTTACAGTTTTTTCTTTGTTTCTTTTTATTCTGTTTGCTTCATCATATTCCAGTTTATTTGTTTTTATTTTATCTTATTTTTTTATTATTTTTCAGATGCCTGTCTGTTCTAATGATAGAGAAAGAAAGGATGTAGATTTGGGTGGGCGAGGAGGTAGAGAGGATCTGGGAGAAGCTGAAGGAGCAGCAACACTAATCAGAATATATTGCATGAAAAATATATTAATATTTTTAATTAATATTAATATATATTTGACAAGTTTTTTAAAAGAAGAAAGAAAGAGAAAAAGAAAATCTTTTTAATCCAAATAAAAATCCCAGCAGAAATCTTAACCAATAAAGCAATCAAGTGGGGAGATTAAATGTCAGAGATGAATGGAAGACTAGGTGAATTCGAGCTTCCAGACATCGTCAAACATAATGGGAACTTATGAACATAACATACAAGTTCATCATTAAAAGACCAACTCATGAAGAGGGAAGAAGAGAAAAGCTCTAGACTAGAAGAGTAAATAACACCTTCAACAAAATCAGCAGAAAATGTCCCAAATCTAGAGAAAGAGAAGACCTTTAAGATTCAATAGACATTTTGATAACCAAACAAACAAGTCCAGAAGAGACCTTTCCCATCCCATATTATGGATAAAATCCTAAGCACAGAAAACAAAGATCTTCTGAATCTTCTACAAGGGAGAAGCACTAAGCCACACATAAAATAAGCCAATTAGAATTACAGCAGAATCCTTTCTCAACTTTGGAAGCCAGGAGAGCATAAAGGCTGTATTCTAAGTTCAGAAAGATAATGACTGCCAACCCTACTTACTATACCCAGCAGACTATCCATTATAAAAAGATATATCCATCATTGAAAAAGAAACAATTTTCCATGATAAATACAAATCAAACAAATTCATGATCACTAGCAATATACTCTATTTCCTTGAAGAAATGAAAACGAACCCACTCAAACTGAGTCGGCAGAGAGAAGTGATATCTCAGCATAAATAAATGAAATAGAAATGAAACATTTCAAAGAATCAACGAAATAAAGACTTGCTTCTTTGGGGGCTGGAGAGACGGCACAGCAGTTAGAAGTATTTGTTGCTATTGCAGAGGACCCAGCTTTATGTTCCAGCACCCACAGGGTGGCTCACAACCATCTGTAACTCCAGTTGCAGGGTATCTGACACCCTCTTCTAATCTCTGTGGGCAATGGACATACACACATTGCACAGACATGAAACACACACACACACACACACACACACCAAAAAATGAAAAATAAAAATAAAGAGTTGCTTCTTTGAAATGATAAGCAACATTGAGAAGTCTTTAGCCAAGCTAACCAAAAGCAAAGGAAAGAAGACCTGAATTAACAAAACTAGAAATGAAAATGGAGATGTTACGACACATACAAATGAAATTCAGAAAGTCAGTAGGACATTCTTTAAAAACATATGATCCGATAAGTGAGAAAATTAAAGAGAAATGAATCAATTTTTAACATGCATATTACATGCCAGAATTAAACTGAGAAGAGATAAATAGCCTAAATGTATCTGCAATGTGTGATGATACTGAAGCAATAATAATTAATAATAATATTAATAACACTTCCAATTAAAAATAATCCAAGTTCAAATGAATTCACTGCTAAATTGTCCTACATCCTTAAGGAAAAGTTAATATACTCCTCAAACTATTTTTGTAAACAGAAAATAAAGGAGCACTACCAAAGTTTTAGTTGTTGTTTTTTACAAAGTTAGTACAATCGTGATACCTCCACTATATAAAAATATGACTGACAGATGTGATGACTCACACCTTTAACCCAGCACCCAGGAAGAAAAGACAGGTAGACCTTTATTTGTCTGAGGCCAGTCTCACTTACATTGCAAGTTCTAGCCCAGCCAGTACCAGGACTCTAGAGTGGGACTCTGTCTGAAAATAAAATAAATTACAACAACCATAAAAATGGATAGTTGAACAAAACCAAATCAAACAAATGCAATGTGTCACATAAATGGACTCAAGAACAAAAATCACATGATCACATTAATAACTGCTGGAAAAGCTTTTGATAAATGCAGCATTCTTTTATAATAAAAGCTCTGAAGAAAATAGGAATAGAAGGAACATATCTCAACAGAGACTTTCTATGACAGCATATCACCAATATTAGACTAACAGGAGAAAACCACAAAGCATTTCCCCTTAAACAAAAACAAGGCAAAAATATCTCCATCTCCATTCTATCCAAATAGTGTTTGAAGAGTTAGCTAAAGCAATAAGATAAAAGAATTAAGTTAAAAGATACAAATAAAAAAAGAGGGAGTCTAACTATCCTCATTTGAAGATGATACAATTCTATACATAAGAGATCCTGAAATTTCCTATGAAAAACTCTGGAACTGATAAGCACTTTCAGGAAAGTGGTAAGAAACAAACTTAACACACAAATATCAGTATCTTCCCTTTATACAAATAAAAAAAATACTGAATAAAACAATCAGGAAAATAATCCTATTCAGAAAACTGGGAGCTAGGGAGGATGGTCTTTGAATAAATCTAGCCAATGAAAGGAAAGGCCTCCACAACAATTTTTTAAATACTGAGGAAATAGAAGAAAGCACTAGAATATAGAAAGAACCCCTGTTCTTAAGGATCTGTTTAGTTATTGTGATAATTACTGTACTACCAAAGCAATCTATATCAACGCAATCCCCATGACTATTCCTTCTCACTCTTCACAGAAATAGAAATAAGCAATTCCAAAATTTATGTGACAGTAGAAAAGATCCTAGATATTGAAAGCAATCTGAACAAAAAGAACAATGCTAGAGTTATCACCAGGCCTGACTTTAAGTTATGAAACAGAACCATAGTAAAAAACACAGCTCAAACTAGCAGAAAAAGCAACATGTAGATCAGTGAGGGACCCAGATAGACATCTACACAGCTACAGCCATCTGAACATTTTTCAAAAATATACACTGGAGGAAGGACAACCTCCTCAGTGAATGGTGCCTCTTTAGTAAATGCTTTAAGGAAATAAATGAATATTCAAATGTAAAAATTGAAACTGGATCCCTATTTCTCAACTTAAATGAACATTTGCTTCAAATGACTCGAAGATGTCAATGTAAGATTTGAAACATTGGACCTTTTAGTAGAGACGTGGGGAATCACTTCATGGCAGGCATAGGCAAAGACTTCATGCACTCCAATTGCACAGAAAATAGTAACAATTGATAAAGGGACCTCATGAAATTAGAAAGGTCTGCATAGCAAAAGAAACAGTTAATTGAGTGAAAAGACTTCACAAAATGGGAAAAATCTTTCATAGCTATTACCTGACAAAGTATTAATATTTAGAATATACAAAAAACTTAGAAAAACTGAGTACAAAGAAATCAACAATTCAATCAATAAGTTAGATAATGAAATGAACTGTTTCAAAAGACAAAATACAAATGGCTAATAAATCCATAGAAAAATGCTCAGCATCACTACCCATCAGGGAAATGCAAATTAAAACACGGAGATTCTATCTTCCAGCAGTAAGAACCCATTGCTACAGACACATACCCTCTGGCCAGGGAGAAGCAAAGATGGTAACAACCTGGAAGCATCTTCCCTGCTGGCTGGTTTCCATAGTACCAGAATGTGCTACGTAAACTGCTGGGGAAGAAAAGTCATCAACAGCCTTATCCTGTTGAGAACACTCAAACTATAATAATGACTGACCTAGCAAGGTATGTTCACAGGCATAATAGTGGCACAAATATTATGGTGATAATCAACTACTTTCTAATTAGATTTTAGGGCTACTCCACATTAAGAAAAATCATGCCTAGTACTGTAAATCTGGTAGAGAAGCCATGGTTGGGAGCTCACAGGTCATAGAAGTGAACCTACCTACTGTTATTTTGCTGAATGAATATAATATCAAAATTCCCTCTAAATACATATACCTATGCCCAAGGATTAGCTCAGTTTTCAATCTTCATCAGAGAAATTGCTTTGTACAGTGGGTTGTAGTTAGTACAGAAACTCATAATTGTTCACAGCATAGAAATGTCTGTGGAGTTTTCAGCCACAAATAGGACATCACCACTACCCCTCCAAGGCTCGGGGAATGTTAAAAGAAATGGGTAACTTTTCCATTTTCTTCTCTTCTGTCTTTTTCTTTTGGATGCTGGCTAGACCTTAAGATTCTTTATTTGGTATTGTGGGGCTTTCTTACTCTCTTCCTGAAGTTCCCCTCCCTACCATATGGCTGGTTGTCTACCATGTGGCTGACCTACATGCTGGCTTATTCAAGGTATGTTTTTTCCCCTTTTCTTTTCTCCATTCTCTTCCTGCAGGCAGTTGCCAAGATTTGTAGTTTGTCTGACCCAAGGTTTTTCTTTTAATGCTAATGAAATTGTCCCCAAGTTTCCTTTTGAGTCATCCTCAAATTCTTTTATTAATGAGACCAAGCACCACAAGGGAGTCCCAATTTACCTGTTGACATGTGATGACTCTGCTGGGATGCCCCAAATTCCTAGTAACAGTAGGACTTAGAAATCACAGCAGCTGCGGTTTCCTGTATAAGACCTGCACAAGATTAAGCCAGTCAATATTCCAGCACAGAGAATAGCAAGGCTCATGAGTTCCCAACACAGCTAAAGAACTACTGATAGTCAATGGCTATCAAAGGATAGAAAAACATATTTTTTTCAAGAATATGGTCCCTGGTGGATTGACTATGCTCCTCTGGGTGCCTCTATACCAATGTACATAAGAGTAAGACAAATTGTACTCAGTGCATTATAAAAAGAGGGGCAGATAAATTGAGAAGGCAGGGGAAGGCTGAACCCGGCAGGAGATAGGAGTGGGGAATAAGGGATGATTATGATTAGATATATTACATGCATATATGTTCTCAAAGATTAATAAAATATTATATTACAAAACAAATCAAATAACAATAAATAAACCCTTCTACACTGTTGGTAGAAATACAACATGTCTTATATATAATAATTATGCATGTCTTATGGAAATCAGTATGGAGTTTACTCAAAAAATAAATAACAATTAGATCTGCCATGTGACCCAGCTGTACTCCTCCTGAAAGAATCAACACGTCAGAAATACTTGCACATCCTTGTCTGTTGCAGTATCAATCACAATGGTAAAGTTCTGGAAGCAGACTTGGTACCCATCAGCAGTGGAATGGACTAAGAAAATAGGGGGCATGTATACTACTGAATGTTATTCAGTAGTGAAGAAGGAAGGAATGTCATTTGTTGGAAAATGAATGCCGCTGGAGTTAATCATGTTAAATGAATTAATACTCAAAATACTCAAAAAGACAAATATTGAATGGTTTCTCTCATCTGTAGATTCTGCGTTTTATATAAATAAATAAAATTATGTATACACATATGACATGGCAGTAGAAATGAAACTGCCTACTGTGATGAGCAGGGTAAAGAGGGGCAAAAAAAGGCCGAATAGGGAAGTTCATTCCCATTTGTATGAAAATGTCCTTATGAAACCCAGTACTATGTATAATGAATATATGCTAATATATGAAGTCTTAATTTCTATTCTTAGGACAACCATATAGCTAAATAGGAGATGAATATTCTAATTAGTAATTTTATCTCCATGCTTTTTGTCAGACTCTGAGAATGAGCAATTCATAGTTGACCAAATGAATCTTTTATACTCAATGCATGAGGCTACAATACACAGGTCACTGTTAACCTAAGAGTTTCTTCAAAATGCAAGCAAGCAACTGAGCTTGGAGAGAATCAAAGCATGCTACTGTGCTTGCAGCTCTCAACCAACAAATTAAAGACAAATGTCCCAAGTGTATCTTATCAACAAAGAACTGGAGCCTTCATGAGAGCCTAATGTAGAATAAAGCAGTTTAGCATCTTGGGATAGATAACATGGGAGATAAAGCCAAACTATAGCATTTGGCTAACTTTTTCGGGGTGAGCGTGTGAGTGAGAGGGCTTCGTAGAGCATCTCCAAGTGCGGGTCTGTTGCTTGGCGCTCTTTTAAGAGCGGTTCTTCTCCAGATGGGGAAGAAGGCAGGTGGGAAAGGCTGAAATCTTCCTCCTGGGAGAGCAGATGGGATGCATAGCACCTCTGACCTCTTGCTACTCTCCTGCTCACGTCAGGCTTCCTTCATGATTGTGCCCAAAGTTTCATTTAAATCCAGTTTTATCTGAGACTCGAATAAACGCACATGTATATTATCTAGAAGATATTAGTAGTAGATTTTGCCAGCAGACCAGATCCAATGTATCTCTTCTTCGATTTAATATTCGGTGTTTTTCTTAGTATCTTGAGGTAAAGGAGGAGGAAAAGGGGAAGGGAACATCGGCAGTGGATGCAGGTGTTTTGAATTTTGTGCAAGGTTGAAATATTGCTTTTGCTTGCATTTCTTCCTTTTTTGTCTGGATCAGATTGTGTTTTCAAAATACATGACCAAGTCCTTGTACTTGCAGTGGGTCCACATTGAGAACAGGATAAATGTCCACCTCCTAGGAAGACCTCAGACTCCCTTTAGGTTGAGGTCTCTCCTTGCCTGTCAGTTATTTCTCTTCCCATAGAATATTCCATCAAACCCAGACTCTTGCAGTATTCCTAGCTTAAAGGTATCTCACACCTCTAGTTTGCCTGAAAGTGATAATTATGCAGAACGTAGAGAGAAATTGTTGCCTGCTATGGCTCTGGTGCATTGTTAGTTATGTGATCATATGCAAACAGCTTAGCCTTTCTGTGCTTCGCTTTTTTCATCTATATCCTCTACAGCAAGGATGGTGGTAAATAAGTATACATGTAAGACACCCAGCACAATGGGTGGCGCATAGAAACTGCTCCATATTATAACTCCCACTTATTTGTAAGTCTAAACCTAATACTATTTCCTGTATATGATCTGAAAACCTTCACTTTCCTTTCTACCTCACCTGTATTTCTATCATGTGTGTGTGCATGTGTAAGTGTAAATGTGTGTGTTGATTGTGTGTGTGTGTGTGTGTGTGTGTGTGTGTGTGTGAGTGTGTGTCTATTAGTCTGTCAACCTGTGTCTGTGTCTGTGTGTGTTCAGGGTATGCTCACATGTGTGTGGGTACACAGTGCCTGTGAGTGTGAAGGCAGAGTCTCCCACCGAACCTGGAGCCTGTCTGCTAACCAGCAAACTAGGACAGCACTGGACTACACACATGCACGTGTGACTGCTAGGTTTGTATGTGGTGTAGCAAATGCTCTTACCTCCTGAGCTGAGTTTCCAGTCCTTGTTCTAGTTTTTAAGACCGTGTCTCACTCTATAGCCCAGAATGCCTGGGAACTCGTTATGTATCCCACGCTGCGTTGAACTGAGGGTAACCCTCTTGTCTCGTCCTTGTGATGAGCAATTACAGCTGTCCATCAGCATGCTTAGTGTATTGTTTATTCTTGCATCTTTATTGAAAACAACAAAGGACCAAAATGATATTTAATTTTATGATGAAAACTCAGTGATGCATATGTTGGTTTATTGAATTGTAATGTATTGATATGTTTTTAAAGATATATTTTATTTTTATTTGTATGTGTGTGTGATAGCATGTGTGTATACGCACATAAGTGTGGGTAACCACATAGGGCAAGAGAGGGCGCTGGATCCCCTGGGGCCAGATCACTGGTAGGTAGTTGTGTGTAGTCCGATCTAGGTGCTGGGAACCAAACTCTCCTCCTCTACAAAAGCAGCAAACACTCTTAACTACTGAGCCATTTCTCCATCTTCAGAATTACAGCTTTTAGGCTGCACTTTAACTATCTCAGTTAACTAGCCAGTGCTCTCAAGCAAGGTGCTGTTCTAAGCAAGCTGTTGGTATTAAATTAACCTAGCAATAATGCCATGAGGTAGGCATTTTGTTTTCTCTCATTTTGAGATGGGGAATCCGAGGCAAAATGACGAAGCTGAGTTCATGTTTTAGGCATTATACAAAGAGCCCCTAGGAAGCCCCACACCCTAGGGTTCTCACAGAAGGCCTCTGGCTTCCTCTTCTCTGTGTTTAGCTTTTCCAGATTGCCCGACTTGTGATTTCTTCTTATTTTTCACTTATTTATTTAGGCTTTGACTTCTCTGGCCTTCTCACAGGGACACCTACTGATCTTGGAGCAGAACAAGATTGAAGAGGAAAACAATGACAACATAGAAAAGAGCAGAAAAATAAATTCGTGGAGAACTTGGCATTTCAGTCTGCAAACGCATGTATAAATGCACTTTACATTCTGCAAAGCAGTGGTTTTGGAACTACAGTATATGCAAGTATTACCAGGAACGCTTGTTTGAAATGCTGATTTCTCAGGCTCACCCTCCAACATTCTGATTCAGCGTATCTGGGGTTTTGTCCAGGACAACAATAAAGCCACCCCCAGGTGACCTGGATGCAGGTGGTCCAAGGTGCACATCTGGTGAAACACGTTTGTGAACGCAGAACTTGGAAAGGAGAACTGGCTGATCCCAAAAGAATACTCGGAGTTTTGTCTGTACATTAATTCAAACCACCTGGGTGGGAACTTATTAGCGCTTTTCTCTTTCTGGGTAATTCACAAGCACTGGGACCGGGAGCCTGATTGAAAGGGCATTGATGGGAGGAAGGAGAGGGAAAGAATGGGGTAGGGGCAATTAAAACCACCTTGAACAAGGGGATTGTTTCCTGAAGGACAAAGAGGGGCTTGAGGCACCCGCCTCCTCCTTCCACAGCTCCCTGATTGGCTGTTGTGGCTATCATTCTACCCCGAGGGAGGTTAATGGAAGCGAAGGAAGGATGCTACATAATTTCAAACGGGAACAAAAGAGGAGCGACTTCATTTTCATGAGGGGCAAGCCTCTTCGGCTCCTCTCTCCCCAGGTCCTTCCCACACCTTTTCTTTATAAACTCCCTGCTTCTTTTCCTTTTCTGCCTCAGAGGGATCAATAAACGTGGGTTGTCTGGACAAGCAGTGAGTACCCTACTACTAATTATCCAGGGGAAAAATCCG
The DNA here is from genome assembly GCF_949786415.1 of Peromyscus eremicus. Classification (NCBI taxonomy): domain Eukaryota; kingdom Metazoa; phylum Chordata; class Mammalia; order Rodentia; family Cricetidae; genus Peromyscus; species Peromyscus eremicus. The sequence goes on from NC_081427.1 coordinate 61,971,267, forward strand.
ATGGCGCAGAATTTTGCTGTGCTGTGATACTGTGTAATTGCAAGAGGCCGTGGCTTTAACTCGCTGAGTTACATTTTCTTGGAGATGAACATGAAGCGGAGGTGCTTTAATTCTAAACATCTTTCCAAGCAAGCAATTGAGTCATTTTGATTTTAGTACTCGAACATTAGATGACATGCATTAGCTGCGTATGTAATAGACAACATGCTTTTCACCGAACTAAGTAATTTAAGGTAATTGCGGAATACGGTGCAGAACGGTGATTAAGACTTCCTGGCTTCAGTCCTAGCCATGCAAATTGCTAGCTGTCTGACCTTACTTTACATCTCTAAGATGCAAGTACTAATCTGTAAAATTGAGATAATGATAGGATCCTCCACCCCGCGCACACACACACTTCAGTGGGTTGCCGTGACCACCAAATGATGTGGTGTGTGTAACAGTGAATCTCTCACATTAAATCTGCAGTCATCTTTGCCTCTGTTGTTTCTGTCTTTCTTTCCTAAGGTATTTATGTTTGGTATTCTAACCTAATATCGGAACAAAATTACCTGAAAGAAAGGCAGGAGAAGAAAAGTCATTGGAGACAAAGATGCCTTTACTCATTACTATCGTGTTTTAAAAGTTGACAATTCACCTGGCGGCGGCGGTGGTGGTGATGGCACATGCCTTTAATCCCAGCTCTCGGGAGGCAGAGCCAGGCAGATCTCTGTGAGTTCGAGGCCAGCCTGGGCTATACAGCAAGATCCAGGACAGGTACCAAAACTATACAGAGAAACCCTGTCTCGAAAAATCAAAAAAAAAAAAAAAAAAAAAAAACCCAAAAAGTTAACAATTCATCAAGCAGGACAATAGAAGAATACTTATCTGAAGCGACACACATCTTGAGAACTGAACAGAAGACTGGTGTAAATCACTCAATGGCTTACCTCAAAGACTGTGAGGTACTGAATGTGGATTAGAGTTTAGTCTCCATTTATGAATGGTTTTATACTTCCACTCTGCAAGCATTTACCTGTGTAATAGATCTATCTATACAGATAGGTGTGTGTGTGTGTGTGTGTGTGTGTGTGTGTGAGAGAGAGAGAGAGAGAGAGAGAGAGAGAGAGAGAGAGAGAGAGAGAACAAATTTATGTACACAGGAGTAGTAGAGGCTGTGGAGTTGTGTTTTTTCTGTGCCAGGTAACACTCTGAGTGGAGGTGTTGCTGACAGCCTTCTCACAGGCAGGTTCCTCCAGCGTACAGATGGAGAGCAATAGCCCCAGCCCATGCAGGGTTACTATGTAACTAAACTTCCACTGAGGTATGCAATGAGATGCTCTTTATTTCAGAAAGAAAAAAACAAAGAATACAGCCCTTCTAAGGTCCTCTCCTTTGAGTAAGTTCACCCCCAAGTGAGTTTACCTGCTCCAGATGTCACAACTTAGAAAGCATGCTATAATTTCATAAAGTGTCTCTAATCCATGTTTTAAATTGTCGCTAATAAATTGTACTGTGATGTGGGACCGCCAGTTCTTCATGCCAGATCACTCCTCACCTGGGAATGAAAATACAAGGGCATTGCTATTTGAATTATGGTTGTAGCAACTAAGTCAACTTTCAGTTTTGGCCTTAACATTGCTCTATTGTTGTGCATGATACTGTGTTATATGGTCTTATATCTCAAACTTTATTATTTTTTTTTCAAGAAAGGGTTTCTCTGTGTAGTTTTGGTGCCTGTCCTGGATCTCGCTCTGAGACCCGGCTGGCCTTGAACTCACAGAGATCTGCCTGGCTCTGCCTCCCAAGTGTTGGGATCAAAGATGTGCATCACTGCCATTTGGCTTCAAACTGTTATTTTTGAAGTAGCAAATAACGCAAAGGTGATGACGCAGAATAACTGACCAGATCCTTGTGCTTAAGACAAATCTCGAGCAGAGCTGTAAATGATCAAGGTTTGCTGCATTGCCCTGGAGGAAGATACAATTCACTATTTTCATGTTGCAGCTCACAGTGTGGCTGTTTATCGTGGGCTAGCTTTGTAAAAAGCACTGCATCACCTCCTAGAGTTGAGGAGGGAAAAGGAAGAAGAAGCAGAACCAAGGGTCAGCTACTCTGGAAGCATCTCTTCTAATGGGAGAGAGAGACTTTCACATGGATCATTTAAGAGTCCTTGGAAGAATGGGGAAGGCCTCAACTATGTAACAGTTATGGAAATTACCAGCTTTACATCGACGAATCAGAGCGTCTTGGTTCTCCACAAGGATAGGCAGGAGAGCGCTCTCGAGAGAATGCCAAAGAACCAGACCTTCTGCATGTAATTTAGCCTGCACCTGAGGGCACAGAGTACTTCCCAGTGTTTTTCATGTTGTGGAGCAGCACACACACAAACATACATATACACCTGAGTATAGTCACATATACGCGTATGTGTTACAGTTTAATTTTTATGATGCACCAAATCGAAAGGACTTGTTTCAGAGGAAACTGAGGCACCTGTGACTTAGGCATAGTCCGGTTGCTTTCAAGAATTGCCAGGATGGATGCAATGCAATCTCATATCCTCACTGAGAAACTGTGTACTGCAAAGTTCTGCTTACATGATTCTGCCACTAGAAAACCACAACATCAAATATAATGGGAAGAGAGTTGATGGCTCCCAGAGCTGGCGGAAAACGTACTACCGCCATGTTGGGAAGCTGAAGTGGGCGGAGCCAGCAGCCATAGTGCCAGCGCCGTTTCAGGCTTAGAAGGCTGCAGTTTAAAGCAATAGGCTCAAGCTAATATAAAAAAATAAGCCACATAAAGATGGCTACCACACAGAGAATCTGGATTATGTTCTCTTTGATATTCGTAACTGAAGAAAAACATTTGATTACAAAAGCTGTTGAGTTATGCCAAAATGTATATTTTAAAGGTACCTTGTCATCAAAATTTGGATGTAAAGATATGTTGCTTTGGAAAGGAGGCTCTGCTTTTGTTTCCACAGAAAGCCAGAGGCTATGGATTTGTTCCAGATTAAGATACATCAGGTTTGACCAGCCAAGACCACCTGAAAGGTCTCTGATGACACCATGGCCCAGATGATCCAACATCCAGAACCGTTTCAAGGCAACTGGCTCAGACGATACACCCTCATGGACTACTCCATAATCCTAAAATATTCTTTGTGTCCCCATAAGATACAGCACCCCCCTCCAGCAGGAAGTAGTAAGAGAAGCTACGCCCAAATTCCCAAATATACCAAGCTGACTTTGGAGATGTGTAAAGGTTAAAGCCTTCCTTTTTAAGAAAAGAAAAGGGGAAGTGCTGTGGGATGGTCTGTATGTCAAATGTGTTGCTGATTGGTCAATAAATAAATCACTGATTGGTCAGTGGCCAGGCAGGAAGTATAGGCGGGGGAGGAGAATTGAGAGAACAGGAAGCTGGGTGAGGGAGACACTGCCAGCCACCGCCATGACAAGCCGCATGTGAAGATCCCGGTAAGCCACGAGCCATGTGGCAAGGTATAGATTAATGGAAATGGATTAATTTAAGCTGTAAGAACAGTTAGCAAGAAGCCTGCCACGGCCATACAATTTGTAACCAATATAAGTCTCTGTGTTTATTTGGTTGGGTCTGAGTGGCTGTGGGACTGGCAGGTGTCAGAGATTTGTCCTGACTGTGGGCCAGGCAGAAAAACTTAAGCTACAAAGGAAAGCTTCCCCACCAAATCTGACTACAGGATGTATGATAAAAGCCCTGGCTCAACACTCACGAGCTTCTGCGACCTTGGACAAGCTGGCTTCCTTCTCCAAGCTTCAGAAAGCAAATGTCACTAATAGTAGACATTGTCCTGCTAAGCCATGGTGGAAATTGAGTCCAAAGGAAGGATTTGTGTGTGTGTTTTACAGTGATCAAAATGTTGTCCATATTTTCAGTCAAGTGGAGAGCAGTATCACAACAAAAAGCAAGACTCTGAAAAGCCCTGCAACCCCAACCGATTTGCTTGCCACTACCAATCCTAATCAACTAAGTAGAGAGGGGGATGCTGGGCAGACATGACTGCGGCCTTTGCACAATGATACTGAACTGTAGACTAACAAGCAGCCTGTTTTTAGTAAAGATGATGATTTTTATGAATTTTATAAATTGTATGTCAATTTTTATTCTAAAAACAATATTGCACTAAAATACTTGTTTTGAGTACTGAGGTCATGGTCACTCCCTTCAATTCTGAAATATCTTCATAAAATTTGTACTGAAAAATAGCAATTATTCCTGTGGTTTTTTTTTGTAATAGAGATAGCTAAAGATAGCCCATGGTTATTACAGAACACATCTGCCAGGAATTCCTCAAACAATTAGGGCGATGTCCACTTCATTAACTGTGCTCAGAAGAGTCACAGTGTGTTTGTCAATCAGCCCCTCCATCCTACCACAGAAGAGGGATTGATGACCCTAAGCCAGAATAAGCAAAGAAAGCCTTGGACCAGATGGGATTTTTCTTCTTCCATGTTCTGGGAGACCTTATGAATCACAAGGTAGACTGCACCCTGAAACTTACCTGTTCCTTTAGACCCCTGACAAGTATACTCAACACTCAAGAAGCTGTTAAGTCTTTGACTGTGCCCAAATAGTCTGCAAGTGTGAAGCTGACCCATAGATTGCCAGGAAAAAAAAACCTTAAAGGCCAGCTTGACTAATGGTCTCAGATACGTAACTCTTTATTCTGTTCTAATATTGCTTCTTGGGGAGCAGATCTGAGTAGCTTCCTGCTAGGAATTTGGACATAGGTGCCCCCCACCAGCAAGTTCTTTGAAGGCACTTGGTCCAGCTCTGAGCTTCCTCCCATAACAACTTCAGTGCATGGGCTTTCCTGTGTGGCTCTAGAATCCAGCTGCACTCTGTACACGGTGCTCAGTTTGGTGCTACTGGGGCTGTTAAAAAGAGGCGGGGCCTAATGAGAAGTCTCTCAGCCATCAGGAATGTGTCCTCGAAGAGGACTGTGGGATGGCAGTCTCCTCTCTTTCACTCTGTGCCGACCGTTGAAGTGAACCTCTTGTTCCTATGTGTTCTTCTTATCAAGACGTTCTGCCTCATGACAGGGACATGACAACATGGCCAACTGAGAATAGACCGAGACCTCCAAAACCGTGAGTCAAAATAAGCCCATTGTTATAAGCTGATTATATCAGATATCTGATACTGTATCATAAATTTATGAGACGCGGTACATGTAATACTTTATAAGCTACAGAAAACCTGCCTTAGCCTCTGAAATAACAGCTCAAGGCAACTTGATAGCAAACACAATCAAAGTACTGATGTATAGTTGTGTTTGGTACATCCTGAAAAATTAGTGCCTGAACTATTTCTAATTCATCTGCTTATTCTGAAACATTGTATCTAGACAAAACAGTTCCAGGTAATTTCAGAATATGTTGTTTTCAGCAAAGGAAGGCTGCCTTGTATTTGCTGTCTTAGCTTTTCATTTCTTTGGATGTTTGGAAAAGATTAAAAAAAAATACCAACTTGTTAAATTTTGAAAAATATTAGTCATCAAAAAGAAAATGCTTACAAGGGGAAAGATGACAAAAAATTAATATCTAGACACAGCGCAGGACTTTTCGGTTCTGAAGAATTTGCAACCTACACACTAAAAATAGGTTACTTCCATTCCACCTTGTTTCCACAGAAACCAAGGGTGACAAACAGCCCTGGGCCAACAGTTATGACCTTTGTCTGGAGGGGATGCTGGGGGCTGTGTGAGCAGAGAATGAGCAAGTGTGGGGTAAATGCTCACTGCTGAGTCCATTCTCACCTCACCAGCGGCCCTCTTTCACTTCATCGACTCTCTCAGGAGGTCTCGGGCAGCATCAAGCTGACTCATTTGCACGCTGGGGTTTCCTCCTCTACGTTTTCCTCCTTATGTGCAATAAGACCAACACAAAACAGCACATGGAACAGAGAAAGCAAAAATGATTTTAAAAATCACTACTAATCATCTAATTATTTTTTTTTTTAATTATTTTATTTATTATGTATACAGTATTCTGCCTGCATGTGTCCCTGCAGGCCAGAAGAGGGCACCAGATCTCATTACGGATGGTTGTGAGCCACCATGTGGTTGCTGGGAATTGAACTCAGGACCTCTGGAAGAGCAGTCGGTGCTCTTAACCACTGAGCCATCTCTCCAGCCCCTCATCTAATTATTTTAAAGAATTCATCAAAAATAAATTCAAAGGAACATTTGGATGCGATCTCTTCTCTTTCTTGGACTTTCTCGTATTTGTTCTTTCTTCATCCATTTCCTGTCTCACCTATTTCCATTTAAAATACCGCATAGAGTAACTCACCAGTTACTTGCCAGTATGTGTCTAGTCCCAACAGCAATGATTTTTATACCAACTGTTGGACTTGTACCACTCTTTCGGTGCTTGGAGATGGGGCATGGGGTTGGAGGAAGGACAAATTGTTCTAAGAATGCAGAGCTCTGGGTCTCTGAGTCAGTTTTTAGCAGAACAGCTTTCATCACATCTGTATTTTTACTTGGCTCAAATAAGATTTGTATCATATATTCTGCTTCAGTCTCTTACGGGGTACACAAAATTTTGATGCCATGCTGTTGTGGAAGCCACTTGGCTATGAGAATTTCAGCGTTATCATTCAGATGTGAGGATATTTTCACATGGCAAAAACCTGGTTTGTGTGTAGCTAGATCTTGTGTGTAGCTACGGGATGAAGTGGCTGCCCATCATTGATCTCTGGGTCCTCTTTTTTTTTATAAGAGATTGTATACCTAAAACCTTTTAGAATATGTTTCAAGAATGCTTTGTGTGCATTCTTGTGTTAAGTAATAAAATGTATTTATACTTTTAATGTTATCATCTAAAATTATCTTGAATTAATAAAATTAATGTTTGCATTACTATAACCTTTTAATACAATTCTGTATTCAACTGGGAAAGCCTGCATTAGGTATTCTTATTTTTTCCTTATGATTATACTGGTGAATCTTACTTGTTGCTTAATCTAGGCACACTAAAGTATATTTGGCCAAGAATTTGGTTAAATTTGACTTTAAAGAAATAAAATTTGGGGGAGCTAAGCCTGTAAAGGTGAGTTCTTAAATGCAAAGCTCGTAAACACTGGAGATCTTTTCTTCCAGAGAATCCTCAGAAGCTAAGGGTGACCTTTACTACCTACCATTTGTCCTCATTATAAGGTAGACTTTGTGAGCACAGTGGGTGGTTCATTGTATTTCAGCTGCTCTGCTTTTCCCAAGAGAATGTCTGCAGAGTGTGAGTCTGTTGTCTGATCCATCAGCACCTCAGGAAGGTGAGGTGTTACTGGATCCAGAGTGCCTGCTGCTCTCCTAATAAGAATCATATGGTCTAAGCTGTTGCTAGGAAAAAGGATAGTTAAGTAGACCTAGTGAAGAGGAAGAAACCTAAAGTATATTCTGGGAGAAGAGTCATCAAAGACTCAGTTTGATTTTCCTGCAAGCTTTTTGCTGTTATTGCAGAAAAAGAAAGTACTCATATATGTCCGTACAGAATTTCACCTCCTGCGCTCCAACCTTCTCCACACATTACGTCGTCTTAGGCTATCAGGAACAGACCCTCCAGCTGCTTTGGGTTATGAGATCTATTTTAAAGATACCTAGGGAAATGAGGCAACATGAAGCTCTCTCAAGGTGTGACAAATAGTTGGCATGATGCTTAACTATAAGGACACCTACTGGAATAAGAAAGGCAGAAAACAACATGACTTTCACATTAGCATGTATTATACATTTTTATTTTATTTTATTTAGAGTCAGTGTCTTACTGCATAGCCACAGCTGGCCTGGAACTCATTATGTAGATGAGACTGCTCTTGAGGTCACCAAGTTCCACCTGCCTCTGCCTCCCAAGTACCTGGGCTAACGGTGTGAACCACCATGCTTGGCTGTTTATTTATTATTCATTTATTGTTATATATGCGTACACGATATCACTCCAGTGAACTCTGCCTTACTTCTGAGACTCCGCGTGGGTCTGACTAGCTGCCTCCAGTCAGATCCTTTCTGCTCCAGGGCTGCCTGTAATCCAGCATACGACTTCTCCCCGATGCCCCTTTTCTCTACGGCCCCTTCGTCCTCTGCAACTTCAACTCCGCTCTGCCAAACCTGTGCAGGGCTGGCACCGAGACTCGTCAAAAGAGAGATCCTGATTAGTTCAGCTTGTCACCATACTTACTGAAAAGCTGCTGTAGTCATGTCTACACAGGCTGCCTTTGTATCAGAAATCAGTCCCGGGTCTCATTAGCCGTGGCCAGGTCAGGGTCACATGGCAAAAAGCATGAGATTTGATGCCCAGAGAAACCCCCTGCAGCTGCTTTTCTCAGACAGACGCCATGCATACGCCAGCCTGCAGAGCCGAATGGCCTGTGTGGTATGGGAAAGTGTTAGGTTCTCATTCACGTGCTTAACTTGTATTCTACCACAAACACTGGACTTGGCATTGGTCACTGGAATGACAAGAGCCCTGCAGAATGAGGCTCAAAGCGGCCTGTGTTGGCAGGAGAGGTTTCTTGGCCTTCACCCCTCACACACCAGTCGGTGACTTCAATCACAAAGTGTAGCGGCTGAGATGGCTGGTCTGTGTGTGCCCTGTGTTTCCTAAGACACATCGGCCTGCAGACAGCACACGAGCATCAGCTGAAGACTGTTTGCACAGGTCCTCACTCTCCTGCGTTAAAGGAAGTGCTCCTCTCAGAATTATCCCTGACGGGGCTGGGAGTTCCCAGGAGGATTTTTCTATGCTTGCTGAGATCTCGCCTGAATTCTATCCCTCCTTTGTTTGGAGTTCTTGCGATGAACACCCTGACCGACCGCCACTGGTGCCAAGAATAGCAGCCATGCGTCCTGCCAAAAACTGTCACTCCAGCTGCTTCGGCAACGGCCACTGCTTTCCTGGCTGAGGCCACACCTGCCTCTAAAGGCAGTCACAAGATCTACATGTCCAATGTGGAGGGAATGCGTACCCGGTTGCAACTCCAGCAAACTCACTCTCACTGCCGCCACCGCTTTCCCTGCCATTACTGCTGCGGCCGCTCTTCGGGTCACTGGAGCCTACAAGCCCGATGTCTTACGTTCTTAAATACCTCACAGAGATCAGAGGAAAGAGTGCTTTTGTTAATTTTATTTGTTCCTGTATTAAAACTTCGTCTCCCACAAACCCAATCAAGGACTGTAGGAGCTGTGTCAGAAGAGAATCTAGGTGACAGATTGCACTCAGAATCAGCCCTCCATCTCAATAGCAGTACATTGGCATCTCTACAGCTCTTCACTTTTCTTGGGATAATTTTCCTCCACAAAATTATTTGTCGTTCATGGTTTTAGGGAAAAGGTAGGACTGGGTCTTCCCAGGAATACCCAAATAGTTGCCCATTATAGCTACAGCATGCCATATGACTGACTAATTAAGGAGGTATTCGGACCTATAATAAAAAAAAAAGTATATGAAATGTATTTGAGGAAATTTGGGAATCTTCTGACATAAGTACACATACTTCTGTGTGTGTGTATATATGTATGTGTGTGTATGGGGGGGTGCGTGTGGGTATGTAATACACATACATACATGACTGATATCAAGAAAAGTTAGAATTTTATGGCCTATATTACTCCTTATCTATTAATCAGTCAACTGGGATTATAAAAGTAGACAAATATAACAGTTGCAACTTTTACATTTATTCGCTATCATCAAGAGGAAGAAGACACTAAATCTAATAGACCAAAAGATTCTAGTCACTGTAAATGTGCAGTCTATTTCAGTACAAATACTAAAGTTAAAATTGTATTTTTACCATGGCCTAGTTACGTATTCCTCCAAGGTGATTTAAGTCCTTTGGATATAAGTCTATGTTCATCAGCACAGCCTTGTGACACATCATGTATGTTTATTCTAAATAGACATTTTGTGTAGATTTGTGGATTTTCAAAGAGAAATAACTAAGCGAGACATAAATTGATGAGTTACAATATATAGATGAATTCCAGAGAATTCACAAAATCATTTTGTGAAAGAATTTTAGTGAGAGAATAAAATTAAGAATCCAGTGCCAAGGAATTCAAATAACTAAATAGTGAATAAAAGCGAAAGATGTAGCAAACAAAATTTAAAGAGTGGCCAAGAGAAAGATGGGGAGAACGGGGTGTCGTAGGAGGCAGTTTGAGAGGCCCTGTAGCATGATGGGAGTGATGTACAGCACTCTAGAGAAATCCAAAGGTGTGGTGTTCAGGAAAACAAACATATAAGACCTATAAAACCAAAGAATTTATTAACGTATTGGGGTGAGAAATAACATGCTGTTTAGACTGTTTCATGGAGAATCTATAGTTCAGAGGTTAAGTCAACGTCATAGTGAAATTAATTTGCTATTGAATAGAAAACTGGTTAATATCTTATGAGACAACAAACTGTAAAGTTTGGCTTATCTGTTATACTTGATATAAATCAACTACATGTATTCTTAGTCAAATCAATTTTTATTGTAGGCGGCAAGGATCATTTACAGTTCTCCTAGCCAAAAGTCTTTTGCACTAATATACTTTTATTTCTACCCCTATTGTGTTGCAAAATAGCATGATCAATAAAAATGAAATATATATATATATATATATATATATATATATATATATATATATATATATATCTCCTTATAGACTTATCTAATAACCAAGGAAACAGACAAACTACTGAGAGAAAAACCAGTCGATTACGTCTCTTGTCTATTTCCAAATCTGGAATTAATTTTCTTGATAGTGTGCACATAGCGGTAGATGTGAAATTGTTCATCATATCTGGTAACTCCAGTGGTGACCTTCACAACAGCTGCAGTTACCTGCAGTTGACACCACAAACACATCAGATAAGTTGGCAAGTAAACAGAAGACAGGTAAAAGTTACCTCATGTGACTCCTTTAGGCACTGAGGGGAAATGGGTCTGTGGCTTGAAAGCATAGAAGGGAAAGGTTTTGGTTTTCATTTTTTTAAAAGATGGAAATGATTCCAGTATTGAAGCCCACTTTTAGCTTATTCCTTAAGCTCAGTAAACAGTTTGCAACGTCTTTAAATTTTTTCTCATTTCTTAAGTGCTCTGAAAACCTTTGTTCACGACTATCTTAGCCACAGTAGAGAAAGGATAACAGATAAAGGAGTGTGATACAGGAGTATGAAGGCATGCTGCTCTAAATGGTCCCTATGCCACAAATCCCTCACGGAGAATTCCTGTGACCCTGCCACCCTCACTCCACCAAGATGAGCACCAAGCTGAAGATCTCTCTTGCAGAGGCTGAAAGTAAAATAGACTGGAACAGGGAGCAGCTGGAACGGAAAGAGAAACTGAGGCACACGGGGGGGCGGGGGGAGGTCAGCTATGAGGAGGTGGATGACCGAAAGAAGAAAGATGAGCTTGGCAAGCGGGAAAGGGGTGGCATGGCTGGAGGATGCCAGCCAGGCTCCTCGAGGGTCATGCTCGCAGGAATATCCCTTGCCTCGCCAGCTGCGGTTGTGAGAACTGATGTTAGGTGTGCCTGCTGTTACAGCTGTCAACAGGAAGATGTCTTAACTGTTTTTTATTTTTCTAAATGAAGATTTATTTCTATATAATCTGACAATAAAAAAAGTACAGCTCTGGGCTCAAATATACAAAAGAGGACCATTCGGTGAGTCAATAGCCATGCTGAGCAGTGAACACATTTGCTTACTCTTCACTATTGAGTAAGTGCACGCTGTATTTGTTGATTAGTTCCTAAAATCCTACTCGGTTACTCAAACTAAACCCTTTGCTTGGAATTATGGATGCTTTTGATTTTCAAACATCTTTATTTTCTTAAATTCATGTCTCTATTTATAATAATTATGTTCAATGAGAAATTAGAGAGCTGTTGCTTAATTTCTTTAAAAATAATACTTTTTTTTCATAAACTTCAGAAAATGTTTCTTTGGTGAAAGGGGAAAAAAACAGTATTTACATGGTCTTTTCTCCCTAAGGCTACTAAACTCTGTGGTAGTCCTTTATCAGCAGTGTTTACACTTCATGATTTTGCTTATTTAGATGCTTGCAGAGTTTTGTGACCAGAATTTGCTTCTCTACATCTATCCTTCTTTTACTTGAATATAAAGTTTTATTTTGGTAAGTTTTCTGTTTTCCTCTGAAACACACGTAAAGAGTATGTAAACTCCCTAAAGAATGCTCCATGAATTGACAATGGCAGAATGTTTCTCTCCACTGCACACTTTTCAAGTATGAAGCGTATAGCCTAGACCATGCTACAGTATCAGGCTGGAGATATGGCTCTATTGCTAATAATCTTACCTAGCATTCACACAGCCCTGCTTCCATTCCCACACAGCATAACCCAGGCATGGTGGCACATGCTGGTAATGCCAGCAATTGAGTGGGAAAAGCAGGAGAATCAGGAGCACAGGGATCTGTGATATACACAGCTTTTCCTACCAGAGAAATTCATCTATCTGCCTGCCTTCTGTCCTGGAAGGGATCCTGTCCCCTGAGAATACAGCTTAGCCTAGTGGACTCAGAGTTGATAGTTCATTATTCTCTGTGGGAAATAAATATAAAACCACTTTGAAGGAAATCCTAAGTGATTTGCCTTTGTTCTTCAAAATGTTGCTATGTGCTCTTGCTCTTAGCGCATCTTCATTTTGTGACTCCTGCATTCTCCAGTGACCTCTGCACTCTTAGGGACTCTTGGGAGTTGAGGTCAACCTGTCTCTCATAAATCTTTTGCAATGAAATCTGTTGAATCTATCTGATTAATCACAGCTCTCCACCACCCAGTTACATTCTTGTTTTCTTTCCTTGCCTTTTGTTTAGAGAGTTGGGAAAAAAAAATCTTCTTTGTCTTTCTTTTCTTTTATTTTTCTTTTGTAGTTACAAGTAAAAGAAAATTGACTTCAACTAATTTTGACAACTAAAATAGGGAAAGAGATTTATTCATTCATGAAAACTAAGAATTGAATAAACAGGATGGTTCTAAATGCTTTGGTGTCAGCAAGGGAGGTTGGCATAAATATTCTTTTTTAATATATATTTTTATTGAAAATACATTTTCTTTATACAAACTATTCTGATCATGGTTTCCTGTCCACAAAATCCTTCCAGATCCTTTTCACCTACCCACCCTCCCAACTCTGTGTCCTTTCATTCTCTCTTTTTAGAAGAAAAACAAACAGGCAAACAAACAAAACAATAAAAAGAGAAAGAAAGAAAAAAACACAAGAAATACACAAAGACACACACACACACAGAGCAAAACTCATAAAAACACAAAATAAGAAGCCATAATATACAAACAAAAGGCCAGTAAGACAAAAAACAATGCCCAAACAAATCAATATGAGATAAAAAGTCTACAAAAATATCATTGATAGTGCTGGCCATGGGGTGGTCAATATCTACCTTCACTGTGGTCAATACACCCAGTGGGACTCCATGGGCAAAAAGCAATTTTCCCTTTGTAAGCAGTTGTCCATTGGAGATAGCTTCTGGGTTAGGGATGAAATTTCATGGCCAGTGCTTCCTCTCAGCTCTGGTACCCCATCTGGCTTGATCCTGTGCAGGTCCTGCGTGTGCTGCCACAATCTCTGTGAGTTGATATGTGCTTCAGCCTCCTATCTGGAAGACACTGTTTCCTTGCTATGTCCTGTATCCCCTCTGGCTCGCATAACGTTACGATAAAGGGAACTTAGAATTAACAGATGTGAAACAATACACACTTCCAAATGAGAGGTGGTATAGCAATACGGGTGCAAACATACTGTTTATCTTTATTTGAGTAAGCAAACTGCTCTACAAAACTCGTCACTGACCCATGTCTACTCCTAAACTGGTATTTTCATGTAAAAGGGGGAATCCTTTTTGTTTCTGTATATGCTTACTTGTAATTCAGGTATTTATTTTTGTGTATGTGAGTGTTTGACCTCACGTATGCTTATGTATCACATGCTTGTCTGGTGACTGCAGAAACCAAAAGAGAGTAACCCACCCCCTGAAACTGAAGTTATAGATGGCTGTAAATTGTTATGTGGGCACTGGGATCAGAACCCAGGTCCTCTACAAGAATGTCAAGTGCTCTTAACAGAGCCATCTCTCTAACCCTTTTTCTGAATGTTCTATGAAATGCAATCCCACAGGGTTCACTTTTGTCTGTTTGCTTGCTTATTTGTTTGTTCATTGTCTAAGTCTAAAGAATTTAAAGAGTTAACAGAGAACAGAATGAGTGCTGCAAACAGCCCTTGATTTCAACCCCCAATCAAGGCATCCTCCTATAACCCAGCCTGCTGGAATCCCCTCACACTGACCTTGGAGTCACTTTTCCTCCGTGTAGACTCCACCCTGAAGGTTATGTAAGCACTGGGTAACCCTCAGCTCATCCCAGCAACAGATAAAGGGAAGCTGTGGAAACCTCCCGAGAATTTCCTCTGGTTTAAATTAATGGAAATCGTGGAGTGTTTTATGGTGCATAGATAATTTTGACAAATGATTACTCATTAAAAACATAAACAAATGGAAACCACCACCACCCTGGGTTTGAGAAAGGACCTCACTAGTGATGATTTACACACATGGCTTCCCTGTTGCCCCCTTTGGGTGGCTGCAGAGCAGTTTGGGCAGCTGCAAAACTCAGCTGCCGTGATCTCAGCACACCTCCCCAGCTTCGCCTTCTCCAGCATTCACCTTTTCACAAGTTGTTGCCAACAGTCTGTCTCAATAGCCAAGGGAAGGAGCATTGCCCATTGGGGAGCAGTCTGGCAATAATCCAGCCTTTAGGCTGTATCTCCTTCTGAGAAGCTACCAGGTGCCAGGCACAGTACTAGATGCCGGAGTTACAATGATGCCTCCTTATTTCAGTCAAGTTCTGTCCTTGAGCTCTTCTTTTTATTAGTTCTCATTTGGACACCACATTTAGCTCCCGTGTGTATAAGTCCCACTTCTGTTCTTTACTGTGCCACATAAAGAGTCCCCAGAAGCTCTAGTCTCGATTCATGGTCACCGTGTCCATTTACCTCGTTCTATAGCGGAATGAACTCCCCTTATTCTCCTCTTCCCTCTGTGTTCCCTCAGTTTGATAGTTAAGGCCCCATTACAGCAACTCCATTGTTCTAACTTAGAAGTCATCCCAATGGCTTCACATTTTACTGCCCAAATGTACTCTGGCATTCAGACTAAACGCTGGTGCTGCAGGAATATTTATGACAAAGAATTCTGTGATCAGGGCTAGAGATGGCACAGAGTTAAGAGCACATGTTGCTTTTGCAGAGAACTGGAGTTCAGTTTCCACTCTCCCCTTTGGAAGGCTGTCAACCTCCTGTGACTCCATCTCCTGAGACATCCCACCCCTCTGGCCTCCATGGACACCTGTGCTCACATGCACGTACCCATACAGAGATACATCCGCACTCTCAGAAGTAAAAATAAAATAAATCTTAGGAAAACAAAGAATTTTGTACCTATGAAACATAATCTCAGCTTGGTTCACTTTGCTTTAGCTTACTGTATTCCTATCCGACTGGTGAGCTTTTGTCAACCACGTATGCTGTCCAAGGCCAGACAGAGTCTGTCTCCTGTCTACGTTTCACAATTATCTGCTTTTGAATTTTCTGTGCATCAAGCTACTCGACCGTTCACCGTTTCCTTCCAGGCATAGTGAAGACACTCCTCCCGTCCGTTACACCTTCCCCTTGGAGCGCACTCCTCCTAATACATCCCGTCCGTTCCTCTCTTTGTGCCAGCAGCAGAAGGAGAAGCCGTGGGGTGGAGTAATGGAATTCCACGGGACACTGGACAACTGTCACTTCGTCAGTTTGTGAGCATGCACTTGTGTTTGGAAATTTCCAACCACGCGAAAAAACCAGGAGGGAGCGTCTAATTCAGGTCAAGAGAACAGAAAGTCTTGTGAAACTTTGTCAGGAAGGGCCATCCAAAGCTGACTTCAGAAATACATGGAGGTTTGTTCTTACCATCTGGGCCTTTGTGACGTCAAGGGTTTTTAAGAGTGGTGAGGAAGATAAATCACGGGATAAAGTCCTTTGCAAGAGAAGCGGGCGAGGAATCGTCCAGGGATGACAGACATGCCAGGGCTGCAGTGGAAAATTTTCAGGGCTCGGCCCTCCAGCTCATCTCCAGGACACTGCCCCCTGTACGGAAGTGCCCAGAACAGAGCACACAAGGCCTTTTCCAAACTGCAAAAATCAAAAATCTTCAGGAAAGAGAAAAATGAACAGATTAATTCTTTTTTTATTTCTTAATAGTTCCTTCAACTTGTATAGACAAAGAACGAGTAACATTTGGAAATAACCCAAGGATTTTCTTTTGTGTTTGTGCTTGCCAGCACACCTGAGTACAGTCGAACTGTTAAGAATTATCTAATCTGACTTTACAGGTGGCTTCAGGGAGGGACGCTTATCTGATCGCTCAAGGGCAAGTCGGGTATAAAATATGCTTTGTGAAAAAGTCTGCCGGATTTTGACATGACACATTGTACTGTAACAATGAAGGCTCTGATAGCGAGATCCCTCAGGCCTTTGAGTTTCTTGGTGTTAATTTGGAGAACAAGGACAGAAGATTTTATCTCTGGGCTCCACTATTATGCTTGATTTGGAGGCTCTTTTAAGAAATCTTACCAGTTGTTAATTCAACAGAAACAAAGCAGATAGTTACAGCATCTTTCTATGTGAGATCCAAGATCATTATCTACCTATAAATTTATCTTGTGGTATTCAATCTTTGTTAGCTCGATTTAAGAAATGAATGTTTAGAGATGTAAGCTGATTTGTTGAATACTTTTACATAATAATTTTTCTTCTGTATGTGTGTGAATGTTCTCAAGTTCGATGTGTATTATACTTAATTTCTGCTCTCTCCACCAGCCCTCCAAATTTTCATCATGGCAAATTGCAACTTTATTATTTTACTTACTCAGGGGTCATGACCTTTGAATTCCTTTCCTCTCCCCTTCTCTCTTCTCTTCTCTCCTTTTCTCTTCTTTCTTCTCTTTTCCCTCTTCCTTTCCTTCCCCCTTCTTTTCTTTCTCTCTCTCTCTGTATGTATCTCTCTCTCTTTTTCTATCTCTCTGTCTCTCTCTGTCTCTCTGTCTCTGTCTCTCTCTCTCTGTCTCTGTCCCCCCTCCCTCTCTTTCTCATCTTTCGATACAGTGACTTACTATGTAGCCCTGACTGGTCTGGAATTTACATAGACACTCTCACCTTTCCATCCAAAGTGCTGGAATTACAGACATGTGGTGATATATTGTGTACCCTAATAAATTTGCCTGAAGATCAGGGAACAAGCCACTAGATTAAACATAGAGGCCAGGCAGTGGTGGAACACACCTTTAATCCTAGCACTTGGGAGGCAGAGATCCGTCTGGATCTCTGTGAGTTCAAAACCACCCTGGACTATATGTGATTGACTCAGTCTAGGACAAAAACAGAGCCAGGCAGTGGTGGCACACACCTTTTTTTTTTTTTTTTTTTTTTGGTTTTTCGAGACAGGGTTTCTCTGTGTAGCTTTGCACCTTTCCTTGAACTCACTTGGTAGCCCAGGCTGGCCTTGAACTCACAGAGATCCACCTGGCTCTGCCTCCCGAGTGCTGGGATTAAAGGCGTGCGCCACCACCGCCCGGCGTGGCACACACCTTTAATTTCAGCCCTAGGAAAGCTGAGACAGGAAATGATATGGGTGGGAGGAGAAAGATATATAAGTCACGAGGAGACAGGAACTAAAGGCTTTTCGGCTAAGGAACCTCTTTTGATTAGAGGCCTTTAGTCTAGAGAGCTCTTTCAGACTGAGGAGTTCTAGAGGTCAGAGGTGGCTTGTTCTTTTGTCTCTCTGATCTTTCAGCAAATTTATTAGGGTATCACCACCGACATGGACCACTATGTCAGGCTTTTCTCTTACACTTATATCCCCCCATTCAAATGATCAGCATGTTCCATTGACAATATCTTCAAAAGATCAAGAATCCAATTACCTTCCATTCCCTTCACCAACATCTTCCTGATCCAAGCAACAGTGGTCTGTATAGTAGTGTGAGGGGACACCCTTCTTACTCCATACAATCTAATCTCAATAGAGGGCAATTTTTAAAATTCCTTATATTCTGCCTAAAACATTGTGATAACCTCTAATTTCTTCCACAGTAAAGTCTCTCCAAGTCCTCCAAAAGCTCAGGAAATTCAGACTCTTTCCTCACCCTCCCATTTACATCCCTGACCTCCTGGTACCCAGTGACCTCATATTCTTGACCTTTCTTTGTCCTCTTCCATTCTGATGTCTGAATAATGTCTGTTTCTGAACCCATAGAACTCAGCCACAGAACCAGCAGCCCTGAAGCCAGCAGCGAGCACCCCCTACTCCTCCGAAGTCTCCTGTTGAAAGCACATGCTGTCTCAAGCATGAAGACCAGCTAAATCAGTGATGGAGAGAAAAAGAAGGCAAGATCAGAATTCACAATGTAAATGAAAATAACCATCTGCCACTGATAAAAATCATTTCCCAAGCACTTCATATTTATATTTAACAACCTCACATTCCATTAAAGTTGCAAACTTCATGTGACCCTTCCTGTGCTATTTAAGAGAGAGACAGGAGTCAGAGAGTTTACAGCAGAAGTATTTCTTAGCTAACCTCCTAGAAGGCATATATAGGAAGAACATGATTCCTAGGCATCCAACTAAAGCTCCTGAGGTGCGGTTTTTTTTTTTTTTTTTGAAAATTCTGAGAAATTCTGGTTGGCTTTGGCAGGTCACTATGGTCTTAGCATCGATAACTCCAGCTTATTCAAACAACTGGAAATGATGATAAATTTCCAGACGACTATAACCAAAAAATAGAAATAAATCATCTTTCCAAAGAATACATGTTCTGTAAAACACCCATTGAGAAGCATGGATAAAATTTACTAAAGCAAGCAGAACTATTTTAAACAACTATTCTATAGTTCTTTAGTTAAAAGAAAGCAAACAAACATGACATGTTGTTGGTTGTTTTTGCTCTTTTGGGGGCCCACCACTCAGCTCCCAAATAAATCACACACAGAGACTTATTCTTAATTATAAATGCCCAGCCTTAGCTTGGCTTGTTTCTTGACAGCTTTTCTTAACTTAAATTAACTCATCTATCTTTTGCCTTTGGGCTTTTACTTTTCTCTACTTCTGTATACCTTTCATTATTTCTTACTCTGTGTCTTGCTGTGTAGTAGGTGGCTGGCCCTTGATGTCCTCCTCCTTCTCTGACTGCTTCCTCAAACTCCTCCTTCCAGATTTCTCTTTCTATTCATTCTCTCTGTCTGCCAGCCCCACCTATCATTTCTCCTGCCTTACTATTGGCTGTTCAGTTCTCTATTAGACCATCAGGTGATTTAGACAGGCACAGTAATGCAGTTTCACAAAGTTCAACAAATGCAACATAAACAAAAGTAACACATGTTAAAATAATATTCTCTAACACAAATAAACAGAAAACAACCCACCAACCAACCAAACAGTTGGTAGTAGCTTCTCAGGAGAGGGCGGGGCCTTTCTGGGACTGACTTGTGCACACTCATCCTTTACAAACATGAGAAGGAAAATGAACAGTACCCACATACTCCTAGCGAGCCATCGGAGAAGCAAGCCCAGGAGAACAGAGTGCAGAACAGATCTCCACTAAGAGCACAAAGCCAGTGTTGAACACACCTCCTAAAGGCACAGGGTGGTGTCCAAAGTCTATAGAAGTAAAGCAGCATTATCGACATGAAACTTGGCTTGTGGGGCTGGAGACAAGGCTCAGCAGTCAAGAGCACTTGCTGTTCCTGCAGAGGACCCTGGTTTGGTGCCCAGAACCTACTCAGATGGCTTACAGCCACATGTAGCTCCAGCTCCAGGGAACCTTGCGCTTTCTTCTGGCCTCCATGGGTACCTGTGTATACACGGTATACACACATAAATAATAATTACTCTATTAAAAATAAATCTTTAAAAAACATTCACTTGTTTGTCAGGTACATGTGATTTTATTTTTGCTTAATGTCATCTGTCAAAGTAAACCTTACCTCTTGGCTTAGAGTCCATTTCAACCTTATTCAGAAAATATTATTTCTTTATAATTTTTACAATCTCCTGAGATTCTTATCAACAATGTGAACTGTTTAAAGATTGGTGTTACTTCTTCTCATAAGCATTTTTCATAAAGTAATGCATGTGCAGGTTTGAAATTCAAAGTGGAACCAAAGGAGTTAAGACAGAACAACAGTCTCTCTCCCACCCCACTCCCATCCATGCATCTTCTCTGGTCCTCAATGGGACCCATACTCACTCTTGTCAACTCTCTTCCAGATTTCTGTAAAACTGTATGCTAGCTTTTCATTCAGTGATTAGAATCACATTATTAGCTTCTTACAATGTGTTATAAGTCAACTCATTTACACATTTATCCTGCACATTTTTGTCTTTCTCTTAGGAGCCTTTGTTAATTTTTTTTCAAGAAACTGTAAACATTATTTTCTATGATTCAAGATTCTTCCATACTTCCAAGGATCTATACTTATATATTTACATTGCTAAGTATGATAGCATATTATTCTGCTTTATCCATAAATCTTATACTTTACATGTAATTTGTTCTTATTTTATCTGACACCTTCTGAAAACTTGTGATGTTACAAGAGGGAAATTCAGTAAAAGCAATTAAACAACTGTCTAGGTTCACACACCGGTAAGAGCTTTAATTATATGTAATTGTCTTAGGGTATTTTATTGCTGTAAAGAAACACCATGACCATAGCAACTCCTATAAATAAAAACACTTAATTGAGGTGGCAGCTTACAGTTTCAGAAATTCAGTCCATTATCATCATGGTGGGGAGTATGGCGACGTGCAGGTAGATGTGGTGCTGGAGCTGAGAGTCTTACATCTTTTTTTTTTTAAAAAAACAAAATAAGTTTATTAAAAGAATTTTTCATGATACAATATTATTTAACATGTTTGATGTTTTCAACATTTTCTTTCCTTTTTTTGTAAAATCTTGATAGAGGGAGACATTATGGGGTAAGGGAGAAACTTGGTGCTAGGGAAATTCCCAGGAATCCATAAAGATGACCCTAGATTAGACTACTGGCAATAGTGGAGAGGTGCCTGAACTGGCTTACCCTGATAATCAGATTGGTGACTACCCTGTCATCATAGAGCCTTTATCCAGTAAATGATGGAAGCAGATGCAGAGATCTACAACCAAGCACCAGGCTAAGCTCTGGGAGTCCAGTTGAGGAGAAGGAAGAGGGATTATATGACAGTCCTATATCTTGACTTAGGCAACAGGAAGTTGACTGACTGTCACACTGAGTGAAGCTTGAGAAAAGAGACCTCAAAGCCTGCTCCCAGAGCAACACACTTCCTCCAACAAGGCTGCACCTACTCCAACAAGGCCACGCCACTTAATAGTGCCACTCCCTTTGGAGGCCACTTTCTTCCAGACCACCATAGTGATTAACAGTTGTAAACTATCTCTAGGTTGTGCACTGAAGTTGAAGGTTGTTCATTGTTTTTCACACAATGACAACATAACAGTGTTGACTGCAGAACCAAACAGGGTACTGTCAGTGCAGTTTGCTTCTTATTGTGTGTGTTATGTTGACGATTCCCTGGTATCCCCTTACTTTGTTTGCATCCTGCCCACTAACATCTTTTAACATCACGAGGGTAGCACTAAATCTCTCTTTTTCTTTTTTTCTTTTCTTTCTTTCTTTCTTTCTTTCTTTCTTTCTTTCTTTCTTTCTTTCTTTCTTTCTTTCTTTCTTCTAAGCTATTCATTATCCTGCTGCATGGGATCTGGTTTCATCCTTTGGCTTCCTGCTCAGTCCTCTGCAAGGCTGGGTCATCTGTCTCTTACATCTTGTTTCCCTCTGTCTGGGGTTAATGTCTAATCATTGTGAGATAACATATATCCTCAACATGCTCTAAGAACAGCAGGAGAGGGACGGGGAGAGGGCTCAGCCAGTGAAAGTGCTGGCCAGGCAAACCTAATTACCTAAATGCAATCTCTGGAACCCGCCAAAGGAAGAGAATCCATTCATGAGTATGGTCTTCTGACCTCCACATGTGCACCATGACACACATGTGCCCACACTCACACATACACTAATCAATAGTTTTAAACATTTAGTCACTTATTTTTATGTGTGTGAGTGTATGTGCACCATACACATGCAGGAGCCCCCGGAGGCCAGAAGAGGTTATTGGATCCTTTGGAACTAGGGTTACAGTAGGTTTTGAGCCACCTGACTTGGGTGCCGGGAACCAAACCCAAGTCCTTTGCAAGAGCTGTAAGTGCTCTTAGCCAATAGACCACCCCTACAGCCCCATAAATTATTTTTGAAAGGACAAAATGGCAGCAGAAGGCATCTTTCAGGGGCCTTATGTTTTAGAAGTCCTGAAAAATGTGTGGTTTTTAAAAATGATTTAACATCGTTGGGATTCTAAGCTGGAAACACATTTTACTCAGAGCTTTGAAGGCCTTGTTCTGACACTTCGCAGCACCTGAAACAGTTGAGCAGATGATCAAGGCCGTCTGTATTATTTGTTGATGCCCTCCCTGATTGCTTCATTGTCGACTGCTGG
The DNA here is from genome assembly GCF_949786415.1 of Peromyscus eremicus. Taxonomy (NCBI): domain Eukaryota; kingdom Metazoa; phylum Chordata; class Mammalia; order Rodentia; family Cricetidae; genus Peromyscus; species Peromyscus eremicus. Next base: position 61,993,899 of record NC_081427.1, read on the forward strand.
GATAACAGTCTCTTTGTTGTTCTGAAATTTCTGGGCAATATGATACTAGGTGTAAACATGGGTATAATAATAATAATAATATAGTCACTGCACTAGGCACTCATGAATGTCTGAGACATTTCTCTGTGTTTTCAATTTTTTTTCCCATGTTTATCCTAGATGTACTGGGTAATCTTTTCCTACTCCTTCATTCACTACATTTTTCTTTCTTTTTAGCAAGTGTTGGGTTTCTACAATTTTTACTATTCTCTACCTGTTTATCTTTTTTTTATTTTATTTTTATTTATTTTATTTATTTTTTATTTTTCTTTATTAAGAAATTTTCTACTCACTCTACATACAACCCACACATCCCACTTCCTCCCTCCTCCCAACCCCCAGCCCTCTCTCCCAAGCCACCTCGCATCCCCACATCCCCCAAATCAAGGTCTCCCATGGGGAGTCAGCAGAGCCCAGCACACTGAGCCTAGGCAGGTCCAAGCCCCTTCCCACTGCACCAAGGCTGTGCAAGGCATTACACCACAGGCACCGGATTCCCAGAAGCCTGCCCATGCACCAGGGATGGATCTCGATCCCCCTGCCTGGGTGCCCCCCAAACATTTCAAGCCAAACAACCGTCTTCCATATCCAGAGGGCCTAGTCCAGTCCCATGGGGGCTCCACAGCCACCAGTCCACAGTTCATGGGCTTCCACTAGTGTGGCCTATCATCTCTACACGTCCTCCCATCATGATCTCGATGTCCCTCACCTACAGAATCCCTCCTCTCTCTCATCAATTGGATTCCCGGAGCTCAGCCTGGAGCCTGGCCGTGGATCTCTGCATCTGCCTCCATCAGTCACTGTTCTAGAGAGATCAAGAATACAAGGAACATACCTAAACATAATAAAGGCAATTTACAGCAAGCCAACATCAAATTAAATGGAGAGAAACTCAAAGCAATTCCACTAAAATCAGGAACAAGACAAGGCTGTCCACTCTCCCCACACTTATTCAACATAGTACTTGAAGTTCTAGATAGAGCAATAAGACAACAAAAGGAGACCAAGGGGATACAAATTGGAAAGGAAGAAGTCAAACTTTCACTATTTGCAGATGATATGATAGTATACACAAGTGACCCCAAAAATTCTACCAGGGAACTCCTACAGCTGATAAACTCCTTTAGTAAGGTGACAGGATACAAGATTAACTCAAAAAAATCAGTAGCTCTCCTATATACAAATGATAAATGGCCTGAGAAAGAAATCAGAGTAACATCACCCTGTTTATCTTTTGAACGTTATTTGTTGTTTTATGGATGCACATCTTCTCTAGTACTATTTACAATTTTTCCCCTCCTAACTTCTGAATTAGCTGGGTTTCCTCCAGAATCACTTTCTTTCTGTTAAGTTTGGTCTTTCTCTTTGTTGTTGCTGTATTTTCTCCAGCTTGGTGACCACAGTTTTTGTTTACAAAAGGACAAGCATAGGGAAGTGTCTGAGAACTCTGTGAGGGGAGAGGCAGCTTGTCCATTGGCAAGTAGTCAGGAAGCCAGATCTTGGAGGAGTGGATTCCAAAACAAGGCTAGACAAAGGACATCTGATCCAGCACCTCGCCTGGTTGTCTTGGTCCTCGTTTGACTGCCTGTCTAATGTGAGTAAAACTTCTTCTTCCTTTCTTCTTTTATGTGTTTGTTAGTTTGCTGATGCTATGCACATCTGGACGCCAGGACTTCCGTGTGCTGGGAAGGGCTGCTCATACCAGGCATCTCGTCCTTCATCTGTTCTTCAATGCACATGTTCTTCTGTGTCCCCCTTTTCGCTCCTTCCGTCAACTGACTTGTGACTCTAAGAGCCACATATCTCCTGTGTTTACAAGACGGATGGGTGGCCTGCTTGCCGTCCTCGCCTCTCCAATTTCAGGCTCTAGCTTGTCTCATTCCAGGCTGATAAGCACTACACATCTTTGTGCTTCCAACAAGCAATGACCTCCCCAGACTGGGGGTGACTCCCTAACCTCTCTCTCCTTGTCCCAAGCTTGCACGTTACCGTCAGTGTTCCCGCAGTCAGAGACTTCCACTAATGGAACATGCTGTGTTGTGATTTGACTATTAGACACTTCTTGTCAAGGTTTTTTTCTGCCCTCAAAATGTGCCTTCAGCCTTCTGGAGCTGAACAAATTCCTTTCTGGTTCTTCACATTGTACTTTCACCTCAATTTAATTAAATCAGACTTGTTTCTGGCCAGAGGCCATCATAATCAGCACTGGTTAGATTAGAAATGGAGGCTGAGGGCCGCCACACTCACTGTAGCTGGAGGGGAGGTCTGGGCTATCTCGGAGCTGATGTCTGATTTCTTGTGTTATTTATATAAAAACTCCTGACTTTTTAAAAACACTTTTCAAAAAGATTTATTTGATTATATACTAGTAATAGACCAAAATTTCCAGAGTTCTCTATTGATACTGAATTTGGGGTCACAATCTATACTCCCAGAAGCCATTGGGTTCAGCCACCTGTCCTGGAGACGTCTAATAACAGAGCCAAATTAATAGTAAAAACGCAGAAAAAGAGGTTCTTTCAATGTGGCGGCTCTGGGAAGAGGGATAAAGAGATCCAGTGACCCCAGCTTCAAGTCCATCTTCATGTCTTAAAGTTTAAATAGGGAGCAAGGGATATGCACACCTGCGCAGTCCTGGTTCAGGTATGGTACCCTCCTGCTTGTCTGGGTTCTAGTCTCTCCAGCAAGGTGGTCTGACAAGCTGTCAGGACTGTGTGAAATCTCTTTCTAGAAGTCAAGTTACTGCTCTGGCTAATGCCAAGCTTCAGCCTTTTTCTTCTCCCAGTATGTGATTCCTGGGGGGTGGGGGGTGGGGGTGTCTAGTTTCTTGGGGTCTATTGTTTCACTGGTCTGATAGTTAGGCTGAGGAATACAGCCATCTTTTTAAAATTGATTTCATTTATTCCAGGGTAGTAATATTATCAAACTACTTGAGCATTGCTATCAATATACACAAGGAGCCGTATTTGACAGGCATAGGATCAGGATGCTGGTGAGCTCTTCGTCTCCATGTTCAGCGAGACAGAAAGGCCTCCTATGATGTAAAGCCACAGCAATGCAGGTTTTGCAGTGGTGTGATGTTCTATCATTTTCAGACTTTACCCAAGGGAACACATACATCCCTTTTGCTAATCATGTATCTTATAATACCTAGTCAGCCGTGCCAATAAACTACTAATATGATAAATTCCTCCAATATGATACTGGAAATTTGCACTTTTAAGTGTATATGTTCACAAAGCTTCTACTTGAAGTATGGCTTGGTTCTCTGGGCCAGAAATCTCTGGGTTACTGCCAGATCTCTCTCACTCAAGCAAAATTTACTGGCGTGAGGGAATTCTGAAAGCCTAGGGTGCATCATGTAGCAAAGCTTACTGAAAGGGAACCAGGGCCTCTGGTTCAGAGGACTGACCTGGCCCCAGAAATCTTCATCGAATTGTTTAATCATTCCAGTGCACAGTGTTGAGAACTTCTTTGATAATCTTACACCAAGGCACCAAGGAGCAAAAGGCATATTAATTGATGTATCTGAACCTTCTACAAAGTGTTGTAAGAGGAAACAGACCAGAGAAAATCAATATACAAATGTGTCTAAAGTATCTTCCTTTTGTTATGGTTAAATAGATGGTAATTCTTCACATTAAACATGTAAATGAACCAAAGAATACAGACTAATGTCATTATCACTTAGATAAAGACTATTTAACTGCTAAACAGTAAGTAGTTTAAATAAGAACGTCCCATAGGTTCATATATGTGAATGCTTAGTCACCAGGGACTGGAACTATTTGGAAGGATTAGAAGGATTAGAACATGTTGGAGGAAATGTGTCACTGTTACTCAGGGTAGGCTTTGGGGTTTCAAAAGCTTACACAAGGCTCAGTCTCTCTCTCTCTCTTGACCTACAAATCAAGATATAGCTACATCTCTGCTACTTTTCCAGCACCATGTCTGCATACTGCTATGTTCCATGCCATGGTAATAATAGATTGATAATGGAAGCCTCTGGAAATATAAGCCAGCCCCACATTCAATACTTTCTTTTTTAAGAGTTGCCATGGTCATGGTGTCACATCACAGCAATATTAACAGTGCTTAAAACAAAGGCCAGTTTCTAAAATGACAATATTTTTGTTTGTTGGATAAAATATTAATTTTATAGCATAATGTGCCTTGTCCATAATGGATTAATGAGTTCCTCTCAAATGCAAAAGGTGTATAACCTCAATCTGACCTTCATGAATAGACAGCAGCTTCCATGCGTGCCTTTTCGCCAGAATAGCTTCTTCTCTGAACCCCTTATTATGTCAGGGCAAGTTACAGACTCGTAGACAACACAGGTGAGAGACATGTTGGAGCTAGAAAGAGTTTTCTGCTGTCAATCAACCATTTCATAGACAGCCAAGATCACCAAAAGGGAGCTGTGTGGTTGAACACAAATATTCAAATCAAGGCAAGATTACATTCAAGCTATTTGATTCACTTAGGAGAACCCCGGCTTTTCACTGTTACAAATGTGGGCAGGTAGGAACCCGCCGACTGGGCTGTGCCAGAAGTCAAGGTGACAGAAGTCTTTGTGAAGATTGCTGATGCTGGATTGGTTCGTCTTCCTCCAGTGTCTATTCCCCAGACAGGCTCTTGTGATTGCTTTATAGATATTAATTTCTGCAGGGAAGTCACTCACTCTGATTGAAAGGTCTGATGTGACTGAGCCCCAAATACCCATGGCCAGACGCCAGATGAAATTTCCCCTGAATATGAATGCCTTGCCTGATTCTGCCATCGCAGACGAGGGCTGCTTCAACGCACCCCTCGCACCCTGTCTTTCTGCTGGTTAGAGCAGAAGTCCTCGTCTCCCTTGGCCAGTGTCTCTTTCCCAGCCTGCATCTCTCACCGGTCTGCGCCTTTGCAGTTGCTGTTTAACAGCTGCAATGTGGTCCAAGAGCAGCGAGTGCTTCAGTCTGCTGAGCCGGCAGCCTTTAAAAGACGTTTCTATCCCCAAATGATTCAACGCTACGGAGACACAGAAATTGCTCCACTTTTGTAACTCCAACAGGAGAGAGGGGAAGGGGGAAGCTGTCCCTGGAAGGCTCCTGCAGGCACTGGTTGGTTCAGTTCCTCTGAACTAACAGGTCCTTTACTCTGTGTTTAGAAATGTTGAGTGTCTTGTGATTTGCTTTTAATATTTATTTAGTAACATTGTGAATAGAGACTAGACCCAAATCAAGAGGAATGTGGTCTTTCATGTATGTTATAGACTGGTGACTGCATGGTGAGCCTTTGTCTGCCTATGTGTCAGTACAGCATCTATTTATGTCCTTTAAAATAGTGTCTACTAGGTGCCCTCTCTGTCCTAGGCACCAAGTAAAATAAAGGTCCCCAGTGAATGCTACATTTATCTCACTGAAGCTTAGAATTTGAAGAATGTGATCTTAATTTATACCTGTCACTGTCACCTGCATTTATTCATTTTATCTCACAAAGGAAGTTTTTCATGCCCTGTCCTTTACTGCTAGAAAAAAAAATACTTTCTGTGTTTTCAAAATCTTTTATAATGGTTCACTGTTTAATTCTGTCTCTGCCCTATGATACAATCTGAGATGAGTCTATCAGTTAAGCCTTTATACTCAGCTTGTCGAATAAAGCAGGCAAAACATCTAGCATAGTAGACACATTTGTGGTTTTGAGTGGAGTGTTTTACCTACAGGAAAGAAGAAAACTATTCCTAGTTTTCATTGGTACTAATGACCAACAACATTGGAGAGGTATAGTATCAATGTAAGTGATACAGAATATGGACACACAAAATATTTGCATTGGTTTAATCTTTTTCTTTGTATTACAATAAAGAATGAGTTGACCCAGCATCATTCTGTAATACTTTTATATTTTTGAAAGATTATTTTCCAGGTGACTCCTCTGGGCCTAGGAATAGGAAGGTGGCATTCCATGGCAAATTGCTAAAAGCAGTCTATCAAACAGAAGTGACACAGAGAGAAATGAAGGAGATGATTGGGCCGCTGAGTACAGACCAGATCATTTCAAGTAAGTATTTTAACTAGCAGTATTGATACAGGAAGATGGAGGGCACAGGGTGTTTCCTTGTGGTCCCCATAAATCATAGGGGCAGTTGTCCAACTTTGTGCTGCCAGGGCCAGAATTAGAGAAGTGACTCTAGCAAAGAAAGACTCTAACACAGGATTGGGCTTCCTAATTGGATGTCCTGCCTCTGCATTGTGGTAGCTTTCTCTTCAGCAAGAATCTTGTTTGTTTGCTTGTTTTGTTTTTCCAGACAGGTTCTCTGTAACAGCTCTGGCTCTCCTGGAATTTGCTTTGTAGTCCAGGCTGTCTTTGAACTCACAGAGATTGGTCTTCCTCTTCCTCTTGAGTGCTGAGATTAAAGGTGTGCACCACCACGGCCCAGAGCAAAAATTTTCTGTTACTGTTGAAAGAACATTTGTAGGACATAGAACTAAAGGACAGGATCTACTACTGATCCTGGATAATTTTTTTTCTTTTTATTTATTCTTCTCTCATACAATACATGCCAACAATGTTCTCCCCTCCCTCCTCTCAATCCAATTCCCTACCACCACCTCCCCTCTCCCACAGATCCACTCCTTGTCTGTTTCCCTTCATAAAAGAGCAGGCCTCCCAGGGACATCTCCTAACTTGGCATAACAAGATGCAATAAGACTAGGCAGAAACCCTCATACCCAGTAAGAGGAAAAGGGTCTTAAGAGCAGGCAAAAGAGTCAGAGACACACACCCCTCCCACTATTAGGAGTTCCACAAAAACCTCAAGCTAAACAACCACAACATTTTTGCAAAGGACCTAGCACAGACCAATGCAGCCTCCATGATTGTTGCTTCAGTCTCTGTGAGCCCCTTTGAGCCCTGCTTAGTTGATTCTGTAAACCTTGTTCTCATGGTATTCTCTACCCCACTGGCTCCTGCAATCCTTCCTCCCCCTCTTCTGCTGGGGTTCCCCTAGCTCCACCCAATGTTTGGCTGTGGGTTTCTGCACCAGAAAGAATTCTTCAGCTTTAGTCTGAAGTGGGGCCAGTTGTAACATGTAGCAATTGTTCAGCAGAGAAATGAGAGTGGGCACAAGGGCGTGGGGAGGTTGGAAGGACTGAAAAGGAAGGCCTTGCTCAGATGCCCTGTTCTGCACCCTTGGCCCTCTTATTTCCAGAGCCATTCTGAAGGTACTAACAGTACAGAGACCTAGAAAACCAACCAGAGTATTGTTCTTCTTTTTAAGCATCTATGAATCTGAACTCTAGAGCAGTTGGAATCTTTGATCTTTGAATTAACAACAGGGTGTAGAAACTAAAATAGCTTTATGGAAAGAGAAAGGCAAAGTTGGTCAACTGTTTTTTTGAGTATTTTTCTAACTTCATCTATGAATTAAGATTTAACCTGACACAATTTTTTTTTGTTTTTTGTTTTTCAAGACAGAGTTTCTTTATGTAGTTTTGGTGCCTGTCCTGGATCTCACTCTGTAGAGTAGGCTAGCCTCAAACTCATAGAGATCCACCTGGTTCTGCTCCATGAGTGCTCAGATTAAAGGCATGTGCCACCACCACCTGGCAACCTGACACAATTTAAATGCAACTAAAAAACTTTTCTTAGCCATTACTATAGAACCATAAAAAGTTAGTTGATAAAATTGATAATGTAAACGGAAGGTTAAAGGTTTTCAATAAGTTACTGAAAATATTCTAAGTATTTAATATATTTTTTTTCCTTTTCTAGAGTGACAGATAACAGTACCAGAACTTACAAAAGTGGAGGTAACTCTGTAAAAGACCACCGATCAGATGGGCCAAATGATGTCATCAATCACCTGCATCAGACTTCTGTTAATTTTTCTAATTTGATATTCTACCAGGCCACATTAATTACCCCATCCAGAATTTGTGTAATGCTCATCCTCCATTTGAAACTAAATGGGCAGGGGTCTAGTGGACTGAAATACAGAGCGATGTCTCCTTGCCAAAGATAAGGTTAAATCTGAACTGGAGTCATAGTATCCTGTGGACACATGCATAACATTTATTAAAGTTTTTTGTCCTTACCAAATGATGAAGGAAACTGAAAATCCTATGGATATTAAAGAAGAAGAGGGAGGGGGAGGAGGAGGAAGAGGAGGAGGAGGAAGAGGAGGAAGAAGAAGAAGAAGAAGAGGAAGAAGAAGAAGAAGAGGAAGAAGAAGAAGAAGAAGAAGAAGAAGAAGAAGAAGAAGAAGAAGAAGAAGAAGAAGAAGAAGAAGAAGGAATCCAAAAAATCCTCTTTGATTAGAGATACCTAGAAAATGCATGGAAAGACTTTTAGTTTGGCTTTGTCTTGAATTATCTAAACATAATTCTGTAGATTTAGCACTTTGTTTTGTCTATGAAGTCTTTAGAATAAGAGATAAAGGATGTTACTTAGAGGCAGGCTTACTGAACATCAGCTAGAAAAGATTAGTACATATAGGGTACACAAATACAAACACTTAGAATATTTCCTGCTTTCCTCTCACTCCCTTCCTGAGACTCTTCATAGCATCTTTCAGGCCAACTAGAGGATCATAGTGAGACCCTGTCTCAACATCTACAAACTTATCTGGCAAGGAGGGATGAATGGGCTCAGAGGGTTATCCAATCAGCAGATGACCTAAATAGAAGTCTGATCTCTTCCAAGTAAAAATGAATTTGACAATAGATGGCCTTTACTGTGACTAGTGACAGTAGATTTTCCTGTGTGTATAGGCAGATTTTCTAAAAGCCACCTTCCATAATCACAAGAGCGTATTTCTTAGAATTAATCATTTGACTCTTTCTAGCATCCATACCTATGTACAGTCTATTGATCTGTTTCCCAGGAGATGTCTGGTCAATAACGTAGTTAAATTAGATACACAGCAGATCATAGTCTTCATTTATCTGGACCTTCTTCTTTAATGTGAAGAAGTTGGCCAAGACAATTCCTATGTTCCTACACGTCATGCTTCATTTGATGAGATGGAGGATTTTTCTAACTTTTCCATCAGTAGTTGTATTTGTTGTCTGTTAAGATGTCACAAGTCAATCCCAAATCAGTGGCTCAATAGGACACATATTTATCATCTTAGTTCCTGTGGGCAAGGAGCTTAGGGACATGACTAGAGAGAGTCTCTGCTCAGGGCTTCAAAGGGATGAAATCAAGATGTCACCTGGGAGGGCAAAGGAGATGGCTTGGCGGGCACAAGAGCTTGCTGTGCAATAGGACAGCATGAGTTTAAATCCCCCGTACTCATGTAAAAGTTAGGCATGGCCTAGTGTACCTGACACTTTTGTGTTGAAAGGAAGAAATAGATGGCTCTGAGGAGGAGGATGGTCATCCAATATAGCCAAAACTAGTGAGCTTAGGGTTTAATGAGAAGTCCTGTGTCAATATAAGGTTGGGTCCAGTAGAGGGAGACTCCTGACATCTATATCTGACCGCCATATATTCACAACTGAATGAGTGTGTACACATGTTATATGTAGCTGGAGATTTCTCCAGTTCCACCAGGGCCTGCAGCCACTAAGACCCAAATAAACACACAGAGACTTATATTACTTATAAACTGTATGGCCGTGGCATGCTTCTTGCTATTTAGTTCTTATATCTTAAATTAACCAATTTCTATTAATCTATAATTTACCACATGGCTTGTGGCTTACCGGTACTTTACATCTTACTTCTCATGGCGGCGGCAGTGGCCAGCAGCGTCTCCTGACTCAGCCTTCCACTTCCCAAAATTCTTTTCTCTGCTTATCCCACCTATACTATACTTCCTGCCTGGCTACTGGCCAATCAGCATTTTATTTATCAATCAATCAGAGCAACATATTCACAGCAAACAGAAAGACATCCCCAGCAGCCCAGGGTTTCCTTCCAAACTCATAAGGCCTCTAGTAAGAGAAATCTTTCTGACTTACTGATTTCTCTCTTTGGAACTTACTTAATAAGGCTCAGCAGGTCAGATCACACTGTGTGCAATACTATATGATGAAAATGTCTCTTAAATTATAAAAGACTGGAACTTTTGTGGAACTTCACAGTCAGAGAGGTAATAATACATCTTAAAGTCACTGCTATCCCATTGCGTTTCCAGACTGCTTGTTTTAACTACCTTTAAGAGAACACTGTAACAACCAACTTTACTTGCCTTAAATTTCCTGTGTAATTGACTTTTCTAATCTAAGCTGATACATAGCTGTGTTCTTAAATCATATACTCTTTCATACCTCTGAGGAAGAACAATGCGTGTGTATCATTTACTGAAAACAGCAAATGCAGAGTTTAAAAGGAACCTTCTAAAATCTATAGTAACATTTGAATGCAACATTTATTAACATTGGCTGATAAAAATGGTATTTATTATTAGAATCAGTTGGGATAAGATGGAGCCATTGACTTAATCAACTGTAAACTCTGTTAAAGATTGTTGTAAAGTACCCCATTCCTTCCCCCATGGGATGCTTTCTGTGCTGTTCAATAAAGACAGAGCAAAGCTCTTTGATAGGGACAGACACACAGAAGACACAGACAGACACAAGGTCACACAGCCACAAGACAACCTTCAGGCAGGCATGGATTCAAGCCCATGCAACAGACAGGCAGAGGACAAGAGACACAGAAACAATGAAGTAGACTTGCTCTTAGTTAAATGACTCCAAAGGGAAGTTGTTTTATTGTTTGCCTTATGACACCAGTGCATTGCTGGTGACTTTGAGCCAATCACTAATGCATTTGATGCATGTAACACTCAAGGAGAAATGACATATAAGACGTGCATACCGCAGAGCAAGAATCTGGAAAGCTGTCTTAGAATTCTGCCTCCTTCTGTAGCATAAACAGCCTAAAGTTACTGCTGAATGGTCACCCTTCTTAAATGTGCAACAAAGGTGTTTAATATGTGGCCAAATTGAGAGATTAGGCAATTTTTAGATTGATATTTAAACATTTATCTGATTCACCCTTGCTATAAACAGAACTCACAGAAAATAGAGATGTAGAGCTAGAAAAAGTAAGATTCTAAAGAAATGGTTCACATGCCTAGGAATCAAGGAGGCCCAAACACTGTAGACCGAGTGAATAGGCTGCAGACCAAGGGAAGAGGTGTGGCTGCAAGATTTTTTGAATAAATTTTGTTTATTGACAGTTTTCTTCATGTATATAATATACTCTGGTTGCTTTCTCCATACTCTGTTTTATTTCCCTCTTCTACATTCCAGCCCTACTTTTTACTTATAAATTTTTCCCCATAATCATTACTTTTTGTTTGTATTCCAGAGTTTTACTAGGTCCATCTCTTCACTCTAGTTATCTATTAGAGCCTGGTGTCTTCATTAGTGGACATACGACTAGATACTATGCCTCATCACCCTCCTACAATCAGTCATTTGCTAACAAATTAGTAAATTCTAGAGCCAGGTGATCTCCTTCCTCACATATAGCCTACTGTTGGGGGGCTGAATTGTGGGGGTTCAATGTGAACAGATTGTCAGGTTGTCTTAGTTAGGGTTCTGTTGCTGTTAAGAGAAACCATGACCATGGCAACTCTCACAAAGCATTTGACTGGGGCTGGCTTACAGTTCAGAGATTTAGTCCATTGTCACCATGGCAGGTGGCATGCAGGCAGACACAGTGCTGGAGAAGAAACAGAGAGTTCTACATCTTGATCTACAGGCAACAGGAAGTGAACCAAGTTATACACTGTGAATAATTTGAGGACAGGAGATCTTAAAGCCTGCCTCCAACAGTGACATACTTCTTCCAACAAGGCCACACCTACTCCAACAAAGCCACACCTCCTACTAGTGTCATTCCCAATGGGGACTATTTTCTTTCAAGCCACCACACATGGCTATGTCATGCTTAGAAAGTGGCTTTCACAACATTTTACCCTACATATTGATTATGTTCTTTCACCACATCTTTCACAATGTTAAAGGAGCCGTAAGGGGTTTGTATATACAACTTGTTCAGGGCTGAGCCCTCAGCCATGCTTTCCTCTAAGCACCTTGTATAGCTTTGGGTCTATGCATTCACTTCTGTTCACTGGAAAAAGAGGATTCTCAGATTAAGGCTGAGCATCAGCCTTTGTCTGAATTCCGGGGTTAGAATGCCTTCTCTCTGGAGCCTCTCATTTCTTTTTTTAAGAATTTCAACTGATTGGATGTAGGCTACACACATACAGAAGAAAAATCTTTTATTTAAAGTCTAACAATGTATATGCTAATCTCATCCAAAAATATATCTTCATAGCAACATCTGGATTTGTTTTTGACCAAACAGCTTAGTGCCAATAATTTGGAGAGACTGACACATGAAATTAACTATCATGGTCTGTATGCAAAAAGGGGATGGCCACTTTAAATTCTAACTGATTGCTTCATTACAAGATTTTGGATTTTTTAAAATGTCCCTCGATTTTTTTCCTTAAAATATTCTTTTGCACACACATGAACAGTTTTCAAAACTAACATGCCCAAAGCCTGTTTATCTAAAATTTAACTCTACTAATGGATCAATGCAGCAAAACATACTGTGGGTTTTTCTTTTGTTTTCAAGATCTGAAGTGCAGAGGATGCCACTAAAATGAGAACACCCTGATGACTGTCATAGAGCTGACGAGTTTGGTGTGTTTCTTCTTCCTTTTTCTGTGATATTTAAGGATGTGTATATTCTCTGATGTCAAGATTTTAAGCTTAACCTAAGCATCGTTCTCTTACATTCAGTAGGCGGTAACTCAGCTATAGATCGACTCATCTAAAATGGGGCCATCCAAGCTGTTTTGCAGAATAGGCTGTGGGTCATCTGGGCCACGTGTGTTTGTTATGGGTTGTGCTAAAGAGAAAGGCCCTTTGGGCTTTGCTCATCTTACAGTTCACCAGAACACTGGAGGATGGGAAAAAACATGCAAGGAGTGTGGAGGCCACTATGGAGGGAGGCCATTTCCTCCCGCTTTGCATGGCTCAAAGCCAATGATATGGTGAAATCTAATTTCAATGGGGTAGAGAAATGTAATCTATTTCTATTAAGCAGAACTGCAAAGCCACATGACAGAAGGCGCAGGGAATATATGAAGTGTAAACTGCTTTTTTATATCACAGCAGCATCCGCTCACAACTTGATTTTCCCCAAACACTGCAATGTGGAGGTCATCAGCTGGACACATGCTGTTCCTGCTCATTCAGGTTTTGTTGTTGTTATTTTTTTTATGTTTTTATTGTTTGGAGGTTTCACGAATTTACATAATAAATTTCAGTTCTTTCCTCCACCTCCATGCCTCACTCTCATCCCCCTTCTGTAGCACAAATCTTAAAAGGTCTTATTAATTAAAAAAAAAAAAAAACAACAAAACCTCAGTACCAGCTATTGGGGTAAATTCTGAAAGATCAGAGAGACAGAACAGGCCACAGCTAACCTCACCTCACCTGATCTTGTTTCCTCAAACAGGAAGCCTTCGAGTCCTCACCTGAATGGATCTCAGCTGAACTGCTGCTAAAAGCTTAAAAAGCCTCTAGTTCCTAGTTTTCATGCCTTATATACCTTTCTGCTTCCTGCCATCACTTCCTGGGATTAAAGGTGTGTGTTATCATGCCTGGCTGTTTCCAGTGTGGCCTTGAACTCACAGAGATCCAAGTGGATCTCTGCCTCCAGAATGCTAGGATTAAAGGTGTGTGCTACCATTGCCTGACCTCTATGTTTAGTATAGTGGCTGTTCTGTTCTCTGACCTCTAGATAAATTTACTGGGGTGCACAATATATCAACCACACCCTTCCTCCCAGTAAATTCTCCAGTTTCCTGTCTTCCTCTTGTGTGTGGCATTTCCCTGTACTTGTTATATTGAATGTCATTGTCTAGCACCGCTCCTCCATCAGATTGGATACTTCCTTAGAAAAGATGCCTTCAGTCCTCTGAAGTCTCCTTCCCCTGTAGAAAACACATCCCTCACGAAGCACTCTAGTGTGACCAGTTCTTGTTTATGGTGCTTTTGGCTAAAATTAGATATATACCATTACCTTATTTTGTTAATTTTTGTCTTTGCCACCAGATAGTTGGCCCGGTGAAGGAAGCAACCATGTTTATTTACTATGTGTTCTCTGCACCTCACACAAAACAGAGCAATGTATTTATTGAATGAGGAGTATGCCCATGTGATCATTTCCAACAATATGGTTTTATTAGAAAGACATAGCTGTCTGCATGGGTGAAAGTGCAGGAGGCAGATTTCCCAGCCCAAGACCCTGTCAGGCAAAGCAGGAACCTACAGTTGGGGCCACTGCAACCTTTCAACAAACCCAGATGAGGCTAGAATCCCTACAGCAAGCCTCAGTGCTTCTCTCACTTCTGTCAAGGAAGAATTAAGTGTTTTAATGGGACTCCAGGTTACTTTTCTGTGAGAGTGCTAAATAATGCGAGGCTGAGACTGAAAGAAAACAGAGAAAATGAAGAATGACTTTAATTATGAGCAATGTGTCAAAGAAATGCTTCCCAAATTAATCTTTTCTGGAAGTAAAACAAATCTTCTTATAACTCACTTTAACCCTTAGTCCTTCTCTTTTATGCATACACATACACCACACACACACACACACACACACACACATACACACACACACACATACACACACACACACAAACACACACACACACACACACACACACACACACTCGCCAGTGTTCAGGTCAGTTTCTAGTAACATTAATAAAAAGTGTGAGTTAATTACAGACATTAAAGCTTTCTGTCCAAGGTATTTCTTTTCCAAAGACTGATCTTTCTCTTGTTAGCATGGGGAAGGCATGCCTTTTAGCTTGAAGAAAGACTGTTTGGAGTGACAGACAAGGCGTCAGTCCCCTCCTCTCACCTACCTAGTGCCTCACATCACAGGATGCACCACAGGGGCCCAAGGGTCGGAAATTTGACACAACCGGTGGCATCTTTGAAAGGGAGCTGGGCTGCAATGTTCCTTGAGAGAGGAGAAAACTCTCGGGATGGCTTCTTTGCTGACATTTGTTTTTAATCTAACACAGCTCTCCAACCCAGGTTCACAGAGCTGCTGAGCACTCTCTGAAGCCTTAACAGAGACATAAATCAGTCCCCATCGGAGTGGTGGGGTAGCATTTAAAATGGAGGAGGAGGTGTCATTTTGATCTCTTTGCCTTCTATGTCAGCAAGTAAGAAAACCTCAACAGTTTAAAAACAAAACGTTTTAGAGGCTGGTGTTCTCTGCTGCACCTCTCGCCATGTATGAAGGCAGTGTGTTGGGAGGGAGAGTAGTCAGAAAATGGGCGAGAATGAAAAGCAGACAGAGAGAGGCCTATACATTTGGGGTGGTAGATGCAAACTATATGGTGGCACTGTAATAATAATCTTGCAATCTGAAACCTCAGGAAAAGCAAGGAAAACCAGTTCATAGCGAAATTTGAGATTTCCCATGTAATAAATTTTCATGACCAAGGGCCCAAATCTTTCAGTGTTTTGAAGTCATTTTCAGACTAAGTTTATTGTTTGTTATCTGTTTTTAACTTCGCATACTTAGACGTATCTTCTAGATGTTCAAGAGAGGAGTTCACCGTGTGCATGACTGGTGTAATCTTTGATATATGGTGACTCCTGTAAGAATACGCAAGTCCGCTGCAAGTTTCATGGGAACACAAGACAACTTCCCAACAACTCCATCTCATTCTGAGGAGTTGTCAGCTGAAGAGTCCATGCACTAGGAGGTCTGTGTGCAGAGAAGAGCAACTGTGAACAGAGTGCCTGAGGACAGATGAGGAGCTAATGCCAAAGTCAAGTGGAAGGCAGCCAGCCGGGACATAAAATGTCAGAGCTGAGATCAACCAGATGTGTACAGAAATTGACCAACTATCTGAAAGATCAAAACTGGACTGTTTTTCTTCCTCACATGAAGGAAAGATGGGCGTTAAGAAAGACTAGGTCCTCCTTGATCATCACATACCACTCAGTTCTAAAACAGAACTCTGAAGTTGTTACAGAGTGATCCCCACTAAAAACTCAGGAAAATACCCCAAGAGCAAAATACATGTGGAAATGCTGAAGTCGACATAGCTTCTTTACAGATGTTTCGTTGTCAAATCTTAGATGAGTTCATCGTCCACCACTGGACTCCCAGGTCCAAAGAGAGACTGGCCAGGGCAGAGAAACAAAGATGGTGACCGAGATACTTACTGTGTTGACTTTTGTGTCACCATGACTGAAACACTTGACAGCAGCAAGGGAGGAAAAGATTTGTACGGCCCAGGTTTCAGCCCATCGTGACAGGGATGCGTATGTATGAGTGGCAGGGAGAGTGTAAGGAAACAGCTGATCATATCCGAAAACACCATGGCTGGATGGAACCAAGGCAAGGCCCTTTGAGGACCTTCTGCTAGTCAGTTCACACTTCCAGGAACTCTACAGCCTCCCTGATACAGTACTACTGTTGCTAGGGAACAAGTACCCCCAAATAAACTATGGGGACATTTCAAATCCAAACCACAGCACAGCTTTCTCTAGGTTATTGTGGAGAGTCTTTCTCAATTGGATTCGATCTGAAAGGTTCAGCGCCCCTGGACCTCATGAAGTAGGTACAGAAACTCTCTTCCTCAACACTGCTATTCCATCTTAGACGAATGAGCAGGACAGTAGGGTGGCAGCATCATGACGGTCACTTTCAAGTTTAACTTCCAGGTTGTGCAGAACCTAGACTGAAGGGGAAATATCTGTACTTGCATTCATAAAAGGATCTGTGCCCTGGTACCAGCCTGCCTTTCCAAAGTGGTGGTGGCACAAAGGGTCCAGATATCCCTCTCCATCACCTGGTAATTAGAACAATTCCTCCTACTCCAGAAAGCAAGCAGCTACCTTTCATCTAATGGTAGCTGGACTCAAGCTGATTGCTTTTGTTCTATCATCAAAGGTGACAGAGAAGGAGGCATTGTATTTTACATTTCTCTTGTTTGAAGTCTCAATATTAAATAACTTAAGATTTTCTTCTCAGAGGGAAAGATTGATAATAGAAAATCACTAACTACTTTTATGTGGAATTCTATATAGAAAGCATACATTACTTATATTTAAGAAAGATAAAGTATTAATTTAAAATAGGAAAAAAGGAAAATTACCAGAATATTTTGAGTGGAGAGAAGATACCCAAGACAGGCTGACTATGAAGGTTTTATTAATTTTGGATGCCAAAAGTCATATCAGTGTGTCATTGCCTCTGTTGAGGGTACCAGGGAAAATGTGAGGGGTACATCTCAAACAGAGAGCCAGTGTCAGCCTCAGCTTTTCATAACCACCAGTATGAGAGCCAAAGTTACATTTTAAGTTTTAATTACTACGCTTAAGAGATCCATAAAACAGAAATGCCTCTGATCTGCAAGCCCCTTGCCCAAGGACAGATAGTTCCTGAAATGCTGGAGGCTATTGTTTATGGGAGATAACAAGTTACATGTTTTCAATCCCCTAAACAAGTTTGTTTGACCCATCTGCCCCAGATGTGCTTGATCACATGTAGGCAGGAGGTTCACAGCAGGAAATACATCAGGATGTGTGCTTGGACCTGATGAGAAATGCAATGAATTATGGGTTTCCTTCTTAAGCCCTTGCCATACTTGATTCTGAGCCATTTCCCTGGGAACCTGGGTATGGAACTGGCCAGAGCCCATCCACCTGACCAGTATTTAATTAAAGCTTGCTTCAAATTTTGCTTTAAATTGTGGTAGTGGTCTTGTTCTCAATCAGTGGGTTTAACACCTGCTCTCCCAAGAACTCATTACAAGAGATGCTATCTTAGTTAATGTTCTATTGTTGGGAAGAGACACCATGATTTCTTAAACAGTTCCACTCCCTGTGACTAAGCATTCAAATATACATGTCTATGAGGGGCACTTCTCATTCAAACCACCACATTCCACTCCTTGGCCCTCAGAAGCTTGTAGTCATATCATAATGCAAAATGCTTTTAGTTCAACTTCAAAAGTCCCCATATTATTTCACAGTCTTAACGCTGTTGAAAAGTCCAAAGTCTATTCTGAGACTCAAGGCAATCTCTTAACCATAACCCCTGTAAAATCAAAAATGCAAATTACATACTTCCAACATACAATGACACAAAATACATATTACCATCCCCAAAGGGAGGAACTTGGACATACAGAGAAAATACTGGGTCAAAGTAATAACCAAACCCATGAGGACAAAGTTCAAATTCTGCATAATCCAGACTTCACCTTCCCAGCTTCACACAAGGGATGGTCCTGACAAATGCCTGGCATCAGTGGCTTCCCTTCACCTCAGAGGAAGATTCTACAACCCCTTCGTTGCATTCTTCTTGACTCTAAATTTAGAACCACATGGCAGAAGCTACCATGTTCTTCTATTTGCTGGGGCTGGAACTTGGCCTTTCTTTGAATTAATTTGCATAGCTTTCTGTTTTCATGGTTTCCTTTGTTGCTTAAGCCAGCCTTTAACTCTTTTGCACAAGTTTGAAGCTCTGCTGGATGGGTCTTGCTCTGAGGGCACTACTTCCTTTATTCCATTTTGAATCAGGTCTTTCTTTAAACTTTTTACATCCTTAAGCACAGGACTGGGCTCCAATATTGCAATCTTGGTGATCTTTTTCTCCTCAAACTCTACATTTTACATTTTTCTTTTACCCTACCCCCCAACTGCTCTTTCATTGTAGCGCTACATAAGAGTGATCATTAATACTGTAGGACACAGTCAGTATTAGACTCTCTTGGAATCTCTCCTGCCAACAGCATTAGTCCACAACTCTTCAATTTAACTTCAGGCGGATTTTCAAGACAAGAAAAAGCAGCCACATTCAAAAGTGGTCTTTAAGCCAGATGATAATATTCTTCCCCTGTGAAACCTCTTGAGCAAGGTCCTGACAGACCACATCACCCTCAGCACCACTGTCTTCCATGCTCCTACTAGGATGGCCGAGTAAGCCCCACTTAAAGCATTCAACTGCTTTTCTATTCTCAAGTCTCAAAGTCTTCTGCATTCCTCTAACAACAGCATGGTCAGGCCTGTCATAGCAATGCATCACTCTTGTACCAACTTCTGTCATAGTTACTGTCCTATTGCTGTGAAGAGACAATATAACCAAGGCAACTTTTATAAAAGGGAACATTTAGGCAGCGCCCAGAGATCCCGAGTCTGTGTCTTGCTTCAACAGTGTTTGGAAGGAGCAGACACGGGGCCTCCCTTTGTTAGCGTCCAGCCGCCTCCCAGTGTCTCCAGTCGCAGCCTCTGGGACCATCTCGTCGCCGCCTTCGGCTCCCAGGACCAGCCAGCACCGTCTCTCCGCGGTTAGCTCCACTGCATATCAGCCATGAGCTCCCAGGTCCGTCAGAATTATTCCACCGAAGTGGAGGCTGCAGTGAACCGCCTGGTCAAATTGCACCTGTGGGCCTCCAACACCTACCTCTCTTTGGGCTACTATTTTGACCGGGATGACGTGGCTCTGGAGGGTGTCGGCCACTTCTTCCGCGAATTGGCGGAGGAGAAGCGCGAGGGCGCCGAGCGGGTGCTCAAGATGCAGAACGAACGCGGAGGCCACCGCGCACTATTCCAGGATGTGCAGAAGCCGTCTCAAGATGAGTGGGGTAAGTCCCAGGAGGCCATGGAAGCTGCCTTGGTCCTGGAGAAGAGCCTGAACCAGGCCCTCTTGGATCATCACGCCCTGGCTTCTGCTGGCACAGATCCTCACCTCTGTGACTTCCTGGAAAACCACTTCCTGGATGAGGAGGTGAAGCTCATCAAGAAGATGGGCAACCACCTGACCAACCTCTGCAGGGTGGCTGGGCCGCAGCCAGCACAGACCAGTGTGCCAGCACAGACCGGTGTGCCCTCGCCGTCTCTGGGCGAGTACCTCTTCGAGAGGCTCACTCTCAAGCATGACTAGGAAGCCTCACCTTCCAAGGGGCTCCCTCCTCTGCTCTGCACCAGCCAGCCTCAGGACCTTCACCAGAACCTCTAGGCAGCTTTGTAACAGCTCTGGAGCCCCTCCCAAGTCTCAGGACCTTTTGAAATAGCGGAAAAAAAAAAAAAGGAACATTTAATTGGGGGCTTACTTACAGTTTCAGAGGATTAGTTCATTATCATCATTGTGGAAAGCAGACAGGCATGATGTTGGAGCAATAGCTGAAAACTTTACATCTTGAGCCATAGGCAGAGAGTGATAGCAAGAGTGAGAGTTGAGAGAGACAGAGAGAGAAAGAGAGAGAGAGAGAGAGAGAGAGAGAGAGAGAGAGAGAGAGAGAGAGAGAGAGAAAGGAAGAGATTGTGCCTGGTGCAGGATTTTGAAACCTCAAAGCCTACCCCCAGGAACACAGCTCCTCCAACAAGGCACACTTACTCCAACAAAGCAACACCTCCTAATCCCCTTAATTCTTCACCAACAGTTTCATTCCCTAATAACTGGGCATTCAAACACATGAATATTGGGGACCCTCTCACTCAAACCACGTAGATGCACATCCATCTCTAGGATGGCGCCTCCAGCATCCTAAGAACCTCCACTAAGCCTTCACAGTTAGCATTACTGTTCCTACTGGGGACCAAGCTCCAACATATGAACATTCAGGGAACAAATCACAGGGTCATTTCTCAAGAATAAATTGTTTTTGCCTTGCTTTTTTTGACAGTTTCTATTCCTTGGCACAAACCTTTGCCTGTAGATTAGTGGATGACAAAATCTTGATTTAGCTCTGTCTTTCTTATAAGCCTCAGATTTAAATATATTCAAGTGACTATTTGTTGTCTCCATTTCTAATACAGATGCATCAGATAAAACATTTTAACACTGACATTATTGTGGGTATTAGTATTGACATATTACGACACTTATGAATAATGTCAACTCTGCCTACATACTCACCTAATCCTGGTTTCTCTCCTCATTGATCTGCACAATTGATCATTATCCAACCACTCATTTTTTTTCCTGTCTCATTTGGGTCTCTTCTTCCTTTCTTCTATCAATTTGATCTGTCCACTATTAGATATCTTTGTTAAGTGTGTAGTCTATCCTAGACATCACTCTGATTTCTCGATACAGAATACTTCATTTAATTATCATTATTCAAACAAATTGCAACTCCTACTTTACAGAGAAAGAACCTGAGATTCAAGTTCATGAGGCGATAGAGAAGGACGCAGGTAGAGGAAGGAAGTGAAAAGGTTTAGGGAACAGGTCAGTTTGGGATAAAGAAAGCACACTGCTTAAATAACAACAGAAAGAACTTCCTTTGCATTATTAGGCCTGCAGCAGCTGCTCGGGCAAATCACCAAAGCACAGTGAGCTCCTATGGGTCATGAACTCCGTGTCTGGAAGATGAAGTCCCCCTTCTGTCTGCAATTCTGAGCACTATTCTCTCACTCATCTGTGGTCAGTAAACCTCCGTCACCCACATGATCCATCTCCAATGGTTCTGTGTGCAGAGCGTGTTTTCTTCTTTCATCCTCCTTTTTCTAATTATATTCATTATTCAGTATTCAAGTGAGGATGTTGGTGCCTGGATCTCTATAGATTCCCAAACCTGCAGATGCTCAAGTCACTCATTTATATTAGTACAGCATTTGTATGTAACCTGAGTATACCTCATACATATTAAATTGGATCTAAATTACTTATGGCAGATAATTATCATAGTTAATCATGATTTTTCATGTAGAGTAAAGTGCTCTTTTTGGTATATCTTTTTGGTGAAGGAAGTTCTAAATACATTTAAGAGACGGGACAAATTGAGGGAGGAAAATCCTGTCGTGGACATGGGTGGCCCCATCGAATAGCCTAAGGGCCTACATAGAATGAACAGGGAAGAGGAGGCCTGCTTGACATTGTGGGCAAACTCCAGTCCTCCTGAGCAAATGCACCTACTGCTTCTGCCATCACTTGTGGACATCAGACCCCAGCTTCTTTAACCTTTCATCATGGACTCACTTTAGTGTCTGTCCAGGTATTTTCAATGCCTTTAACCTCAGGTTTGGGCTACATTACTCATCCTCCCTGTTCTGAGGTACCATGCTTCCTGGAATGAGCATCTAATGGATTCTCTGGTCCTCTGTCCATCATGCATCCATCTTGTAGGCCACCCTTCATTAAATACCTAGACTCCAACTGCTTATGCTCATCTAATACTTCCCCTAATATTTTATTAATTCTATTCCTTTAGAGAATTCTCTTTGATACACTACAACAAAATAAATAGTCATCACAACTATGCATATGTTTAGGAAATAATGGAGAAACATCTGTATGTGCTCAGTATAGGTTTTAACTTGTTAATATATTTTCGATATCCTGGTTGAATCCAAGGGTGCAGACAAAGAGAGGCAGCTATACTGTTTCCTGCTGCCTTTCTTATTTCTCTGAAAACCCTGTTTTTGGATTTGGAAATTCAGTACAGTGACCATCTCCCTTTCTGCCTCTACTTTTTACACTGTGTAGATAAGCTAGCATTATCCGTTAGAATTTATTCACGTATTTATCTAAAGCACATCCTGATATGCAATGTACAGAGTTCATAGTGCCTCATCACTGGACTGAGCCCTTCCAAAGTGGGTTCCTAACCAATCCTGAGTACACCGCATAACACTCCAGTGCTGTGGGATGGTCTGTATGTAAAATGTGTTGCTCTGATTGGTCAATAACTAAAACACTGATTGGCCAGTAGCCAGGCAGGAAGTATAGGTGGGACAAAGAGAGAGGAGAATTCTGGGAAGTGGAAGGCTGAGGCAGAGAGATGCTGCCAGCCGCCGCCATGAAATGCGAGATGTAAGGTACTGGTGAGCCACGAGCCACGTGGCAAGTTATAGATGAATAGAAATGGCTTAATTTAAGATAGAAGAACTAGATAGCAAGAAGCCTGAGCCATTAGGCCAAACAGTTTAATTAATACAAGTCTCTGTGTGTTTGACCAAACAGTTTATTTAATGTAAGTCTCTGTGTGTTTGATTGGGTCCGAGTGGCTGCGGGACTGGCGGGTGTATATACTCAGGTTACATACAAATGCTGAGAGAAGGTCAGGCAGGACTGGAGAACTCCCCAGCTACACTCCAGAGGTGTTCTACAAATATTAGAATGATAGAAGATTGAGTTCGTAAACTATTCAGGTCGTCAGGTCACAGCCGTCATTGGCTTTTTGCTGAATGACCTCTACATCTACAGTATGCCTACTGTCATGCTGTCACTGTCACGCTATGAAAGACAAAGGACTAGGGAACCATCTGAGCCAGTGGACCTGTTTTCCTCAAACAGCACAGAAAAACTTATTACAATAACCTTCAGGAAAGGCTCAGTATCCTTTAGTGAGATGCTTTAATAGAATCACAGGGTGAAGGAAAGGAGTTTCTCTGTGCCAGCAACTTAATATCTTCGTGTTCCGGCTGCCCTGCCAGGGATTGTAATTCAGGAACTAATCTCAAACTGAGGAGAAGCAAACCTGAGATGCTTCCTGAAAATGGCTAAATGTTGTCAGCAGCGGTTCAGTGAGGGATGCTACGTTGGGAACTGTCTACACATAGAATGCACTTTGCTGAATCCTAGCCGTCTGCAGGGTCATGAAGACTCAACACTCACATCTCCCAATGGAGTTCTTTCAGCTTTGTGCTTTTTCTGGCAAGAAGAAATACAGACACTTGTGATTTACTACTGGGCACTTAGAGGGATAGAGTGAACTGCTTCTTAGGAAACTCGGGCTGAAATGAGAAAATCAGAAAATAAAAAGTTTCTGTGTTAAAACACATATTTATCAGAGATCTTGAAAACTGACAAAATATTTTATATTCCTGAGAACCAAAAAATTCTTTTGTTTCCATTACAGCTTTTGGAACTTCTGAGTTACCTTAGTTCCCTTTCCTGCTTTAGGGATTCCAGTGTTATGACTGAATGAGAAAAGCTATTCTCTTTGTTTCTAACTTTCACTTCCCCCGGGAGGAAGGAGTGGCTTAATTAATTGCAGCAATTAGATACAGTAGAGCTTCTTAGTTCTTTTTCTTTTCTTCTTTTTTTTTTCAGAGAAGTGATCAATCACCACAGTTTTTGTGTGATTCCATTCTTCTGGAAGTGGAAGACTGCTATCTTTGCTGCTAATTATTCCAGGATCATGAAGAGGGGATAAAGGATTAGCTGAGACTTTCCAGTAATCCAAACAATATTATTTGTGAGGTTACTTCTGCAATAAGCAAGCAGAAGGAACAATAAACTCACTTTGATTTCAGGACATGGTGTGGAAGTTGCAGTCATTTTACCAAAGAGCGAAAAGTAATGGCATTAATAAAGGTGATGAGAGAGGGGGGAAGATGGGTTAACATTAGAACAGATATTACAACAAAATTGGGAGAGACAGAAAGTGCAAATCCTGAGACATGAAATTATGAAATCAGGTGGAACAAAATGAAGGTCAAATTCTACACAGAGCAGAGGAAGTAAAGACTTTCCCACTGTAGACATAAAATTGAAACTGGCAAGTAAGGCACAAGGTGGAAATGAAACCTGGAACAAATATGAGGGATTTGAAATGAATAGCTACCAATTACCTTTGTCTCTGTATCAGCTAGAAAACAAAACAACCAGAATAAAAGGAATTGAACCACTATGGGCTTCTACTGGAATACAGAAGTTTCAAACTTTTTTGTTCTAGTATTTAGAGAAAGTATGACCTGTCAACTGCTATCTGTTTGGTTTACCCTAAGGTGAGGCAGGTTACAAAATATCTTTGTCTACAAACAAAATACTGCTGGTGAATTCCAAAGCCATGATGAGACTTTTTGAGAAAAGACCTTTTCACAAAATGACAAGAGAGACTAACAAAACTCAACAGGAGAAATGAGCCTCATCATCATTCTGAAGAATGATTGGATATGAACAACAACAACAAAAATGTATATTGGATAGCCTGAAGTACAAAAGAAAAAGTCTAAAACAATGAAACAGAAAAGCATACTGTGCAGAAAACAGAATAAAAGTTAACAACTTAACAAGAAGAAATTGCCTTGATAATATATATTTGGTGTCAGACCTTGTTTCAAGGACAGTATATCTATCTATCTATCTATCTATCTATCTATCTATCTATCTATCTATCTATCTCTGTATACCTATCTATATATAGGTATATAGAGATAGATAGATATATAGGTATATATATCCATAAATATAGGTATATAGATAGATAAATAGATAGATACATAGATATGTGTGTGCTTATTTTCACATAAATATCTTATGAATTATGTGTTATTATAACTCCCATTTTATAGGTATAGAAACTGAGGACAGAAAAGTGAAGTCCACCTGTTAAATGGTGAAGTCATGATCAGTTTAATTTCATTTATTGTTCAAATTCTGCTTTCCATCTTGAGCATGATGTGAGAAGTCATTGTTTCCATGTTATAATGGAATGCAATGAATATGGAACAATGTAGCTGCAACAGAGGTTTCAGAGGTGAAAAACTAATAGTTAAAATAGAAAAGTTTAATGGGAGTCAAAAGAGTCCAAGATAAAATAGAGAAGACATCAATGAGAGTGGAGTAAAAGTAATAAAAATATGAAAAAGTGACATAAAAGACAAATTACGAAGGTTTAAAAAATAGTGAGAAGAAAAATTTCCTGAATTAATGTTCTAATCTGAATATTTAAATGTCATTGTACATTAAAGGGTGTGTATGTGCCTGTTAGAATCATCATTATATGATGAATTTCAGAATACCAGTGAGGTAGTTTGAATTGGAAATGTCTCTCTCATGGTCTCAGACATTTAAACACTTTGTCCCCTGTTGGTGGTGCTGTCTGGGAGGTTTAGGTGGTACAGCTTTGCTGAGGAAATATGTCACTGAGGGTGTGGGCTTTGAGATTAAAAAATATTTACCTCCTTTGCAATTTCTCCTGTATCCCCAAGACCATCACTGTTCTCTCCCAACTTCATGTGCTCTTTTTTTGAAACCCACGAAGTCCACTAAGTGCTGGCTATAGTACAAGAGTATAGGACCATCAACTTGATCATAGGTGTCCTCTCCAAAGAGATTGGAGAAGGACATTACACACGCACCACAGGAACAATCCACCAAGATGAAGTCTCCGTTCTGAACATTTATGCCCCAAATACAAGGGCACCCACATATGTAAAAGAAACACTACTAAAGCTTAAGTCACACATCAAACCCCACACACTAGTAGTAGGAGACTTCAACACCCAACTCTCACCAATGGACAGGTCTGCAAGGCAGAAACTTAACAGAGAAATAAGGGATCTAACAGATGTTATGACTTAAAAGAAGTTAATAGAGATCTACACAATAATCTATCCTAACACAAAAGAATATATCTTCTTCTCAACACCCCATGGAACCTTCTCTAAAGTTGACTACATACTTGGTCACAAAGCAAATCTCAACAGATACAAAAAAAAATTGGAATAACCTCCTGTATTCTATCGGACCACCATGGCTTAAAGTAAGATTTCAACAACAACAAAAATTACAGAAGGCCTACAGTCTCATGGAAACTGAATAATGCTCAACTGAATCACCAATGGATCAGGGAAGAAATAAAAAAGAAGTTAAAGATTTCCTAGAACTCAATGAAAATGAACGTGCAACATACCCAGACTTTTGGGACACTTTGAAAGCAGTGCTAAGAGGAAACTTCATAGCACTAAATGCCCACATAAAGAAGTTGGGGAAATCTCACTCTAGCAACATAACAGCACACCTGAAAGCTCTAGAACAAAAAGAAGCAAATTCATCCAGGAGGAATAGACACCAGGAAATAATCAAATTGAGGGCTGAAATTAATAAAAATAGAAACAAAGAGAACAATACAAAGAATCCATGAAACAAAACATTGGTTCTTTTGAGAAAATCAACGAGATAGACAAGCCCTTATTCAAATTAACCAAAGGCAAGAGAAAGCATCCAAATCAACAAAATCAGAAATGAAAAGGGAGACATAACAACACACAATGAGGAAATCCAGAGAATCATCAGGTTATACTTCAAAAACCTGTACTCTACCAAATTGGTAAATCTGAAAGAAATGGACAATTTTCTGGATAGGTACCACATACCAAAGTTAAATCAAGACCAGATAAACTATTTAAATAGACCAATAACCACCAAAGAAATAAAAACAGTGAATAAAAGTCTCCGAACCAAAAAAAAAAAAAAAAGCCCAGGACCAGATGGTTTCAGCACAGAATTCTACCAGATTTTCAAAGAAGAGCTAATACCAATACTCTTCATCTTGTTTCACACAATAGAAACAGAAGGAATATTACCAAACTCTTTTTATGAGGTTACATGCTGTGGGATGTTCTGTATGTCAAATGTGTTGCTCTGATTGGTTATTAATAAAACACTGACTGGCCAGTAGCCAAGCAGGAAGTATGGGTGGGACAAGCAGAGAAGAGAATTCTGGGAAGTGGAAGGCTGAAAGAGGACACTGTAAATCTATCGTGTAAACATACTGTTCACCATTACAAAGGGAGCCCAGTCATTAGATTATTCAGCGATGTAAAGATCAGTGTGGGAATTTGAACTTTTTTTCTGTTTGTGAACTAATATCTCCAAGCTGTATTAGAAAGAAGAGAAAGAAGCCTGATAAGAATAAAATGACACCTGGGGAAATAACAATCCTAAGAAAGTCAGACCTTTTACAGAAAAAAGTACATTTTCCCTTACAGTAAAACACTGGTATAAATATACTTACATGGTTTGTTAAGTGGTTACATTACAATGGTAAACAACAAACAATACGGGTCTCTACTTCTCTGCTCACACTTTTGTAAAAAAAAATCTCTACTTTTGAAAGTAGATGAAAGAGCTGCTCAAGGGGCCAGAGAATATCAGTAGTTAAAGTATTTGTTGTATAATGATGGCGACTGCATTCAGATCCCCTGCACCCCCTGAAAAACCACACATCTGTAACTCCAGCTCCAATTTAATTCCTCCTACTGTCTTCTAGGGATGAGTTCAGGGCTTGTGTTATTGCCAGGATTGTCGCCGAGGTAGAGATTTCTCTTTTTCAACAAATCCTATTGATAAAGCTGAGACTTTATTTATTCTCATTGGCAATGTTCTTGTCCTTGGTGTGTTGGTACCTGTTGTACAATAGTTTCCTCCAAGATTGAAACATTCCACCCTGATGGGAAGCTCCTTAAGTGGGAATACAAACAACTCAAAAGAGCTCAGAAAGTCCCTGAAACTGACAAGATTCACTAGACCCCTCCTTGCCAGAATAAGCAGTAAAAGCTTAGAGTCCCTCTCAGATGGAAGGAAGCAGAGCAGCAAGGAAGGCTCTCAGAAGAGCTGACCACAGACCAGCTACCAGCAAGAAGCAGAAACCAGTCAGCTGCTTGAAAGAGGTTTAGACCAACCAAGTCACTTGGAAAGGACATTCTCTGGCCTGTTTAGTTGCCTGCAGGGTGTGCAATGTTTCCAGGTTCCCAGCTGTTGTGAACTGTCACTCATGCCTAGGGCGGGCTATGATGATGCACCTGTCTTTGAGTCATTTCTGCTCTTGTAAATAACCCCTCAACCACATCATTGTAAGTAAGCCCAATAAAACTTATTAGTTCACTAAGTTGGACTTTGGTGGTATCGAAACTTTGATCTGTCCTGGGTTGTCTATCAGGGGAGAGTAGACGTGTGTGTTTCATGTTTACTCTTTTTCCCCATGAAAAGTTTCGTCACACAATAGTACCTACTGGGTTTTATAACTGTAAAATTCTATTTTCTTTGTAATTAGTAAGCATATCGTGAGGAGCCATTTTAAAGGGCAATTATATTTTCTTTAATATTATTGACCATGATGGACGATTTCCTAAAAGACAAATGTGCTAATCAGGCAAGCTAGATTATACTGAGACTATCTAGGCAACGCTGTGCTTTACAGAAGGGAACTGAGATGTGTATGATTAGTTCGCAATGCTAACCCTGTCTTCCAACTCCTGGACCGAATTGAGGGTGAGCAGGGCAGTCACCCTCCAAAGAATGTTGATTTACATTCTTTCAGGTCACATCACAATCAGCTATGGAACCTTGAAGGCTGTGGTTAGGGCAACCTCGGAGTCAGGCATCACTTGTGAGGCTTGCCTCCAATGTGTTAGCTGCATGGTTAAGGTCTGGTATCTTACAGTGGCTAGGACAATCTTTCTGATTTCGAAGTTCTGGATCTTTAGCTTGTTACTGAGCCCTTGCAGGCCCCTTCTGAGGAAGTAATCCTAGAACTCCACCGGGTTCCTCACAGTGGACCCCGGTGAACTGCCAGCATTTGATTATTTACCAATCAGTTCCTGTTGTCAGCTCAATTGACTTCTTACTCTGACTGACCCTGACGTCCAAAGTCAACTCTTGTTTATGAAAAAAAGCTATTCTGAGCTCTTCATCCTGTGGACGGATAGGTTTCCAACCTTGAACCAATTTGTGGATTATACCATCATTTGAATAAGTAATTCTTCATATATCAAGGTGACAATAGCCCAAGAATACCCAGCCAGAGTCAGGCAGACGGTTGCATTCATTTGGAAATAGGAAGGCTATACCATACCAGGGAGCTAGCACCCATCAAAGACAAATCCTGAAGTGAGTCCTTGTGGCAACCTAAACAGTGTGTGATGGAGATGAAGCCTGAAGCTTCTGGGCAAGGTCGAAAACGGAAATACAAGGATGAAGATGGGACAGAGATTGAGTCTGAAGCTTTGGGACAAGTTAAAAAAGTGAAATGCAAGGATGAGGGTGGAACAGGTTTGGAGTTTGAAGAGCCCAGCAAAACTCAGAAGAGGATACCTCAGGAACAGCAAGACCGAGAGCTTCAAAGTCAACAGCCATGCAAGGATGAGGTACGGGAACCCCGTCAAGAAAGTCTAAGACAACTAAAGCCCCTAGAGTGGGCCACAGGTCCACAGGAGCAGGCTGTAACTGGGAGAGAGTCTGGGGATGGTGGCAAGGGTCGCAAGCGGCCCTGTTGCCTCATGGAGGAATATGCTGAAAACCACCAAAGGCAAAAGTACCAAAGGTTACTGCAGCACCTTCAGCCCAGTGATCCTATGAAATCTGACCCACAGAGGGCTCACACAACCCTAGTGGATACTCTGAAGATCGAAGATTGTGTGGAAGTGCACAGTCATGGATCCACAACAACCCAGTGTGATCCTAAACAATCTACTGTTGTTACCACAAAGGAATGTGTCTCACCAGACAAAAAAGTGAAGATATGTTCAGAGAACTCTTCTGATACACAGAAGAAAGATGCAGTAAACCTTGAAGGAAGAAGGGGACACCACTTGGAGCCTGACTTGCTAAGAGCAGAGGCTCAAGTCTTCCTGCATAGTGGCAGCAATAGGTCACTCCCCAACAAGAAGCCAGTAGTTATGGCAGAGAAAAAGCCTGTTGCAGAACAGGAAAAGGGGAGAGGAACAGATGAAGTCCTTAATGTTACAGAGGACATGGAAAAGGAAATAAGAAATGCACTAGGTCCAGGACCCCAGGAAGAAATCTTAACTAGTGCATTCAAACTGCATATTACTCGAGGAGATATCCACACACTAGAGAATGGTAAGTGGCTCAATGATGAGGTCATCAATTTTTACATGAATCTTCTGGTTGAGAGAAATAACAAAAAAGGGTACCCAGCTCTTCATGTGTTCAGCACTTTCTTTTACCCCAAACTAAAGCATGGAGGCTACTCTTCTGTTAAACGATGGACTCGAGGAATAAAACTGTTTGAAAAGGAAATTATTCTAGTACCTATTCACCAGAGGGTACATTGGAGCCTGATAGTAATCGACCTAAGAAAACAAAGTATCATATACCTCGATTCAATGGGACAGACAGGGCAGAGTATTTGTGAGACCATCTTTGAATATTTACAAAATGAGAGCAAAACTCGAAGGAACATTGAGCTGGACCCTTTGGAGTGGAAAAGATACAGTATGACATCAAAGGAGATTCCTCAACAACTGAATGGGAGTGACTGTGGAGTTTTTACTTGTAAATATGGAGATTACATTTCTAGAGACCAACCACTTACCTTTTCTCAGCAACACATGCCCATCTTTAGGAAGAGGATGGTGTGGGAAATCCTGCATAATCACCTACTGTAACAACATCCACCTGGATCCTATGGAACTGGTACACTTTTCCATCTATGTTTCTATATACCTCAAGCAAGATGGGTTGAAAAGATTTAAAACAGATACTGAGCTGCCTGACATGGAGGAAGCCCACTCTCTTCAATGTAGTCCTGACCTGGGGAGTCCTGACCAATGCCATCTATACCTGCAAGGAACTACTGCAAGCTTAGAAACCGCTGATCAACCCACACAAGAACACATGTTCAAACAACATTGTTTTAATGTTGGATTTAGTTTATGAATTTTTTAATGTTGGATTTGGTTTATGAATTGTTTTAATGTTGGAATTAGTTTATGAATTGTTTTAATGTTGGATTTAGTTTCTGAATTGTTTTAATGTTGGATTTGGTTTTGAATTGTTTTAATGTTTGATTTATTTTATGAATTGTTTTAATTTTGAATTTAGTTAATGAATTATATTTATTGTCTTCCTGGCCCTCCAATGATAATGTTTTCACTCACTCATTTGCAAACCTTGGCAGTTGTCATTTTACAATATTCTCTAGTTACCAACTCTACTCCTTATTGGAACTGTTTATTTCTGAAAGGAATGCCCATCACACTCTCGTTCCCTGCTTAAGATCTGGAGGGACATCAGCAAGAAGAGGCAGGAAGTATTGACTCTCATTTCTAATGCTGGAGTTGTATCTGTTAAATTGAAGTTAGAGGTGGTATTTTTTAAAGCTTGAAAACAGTACAAGAAAGGAGAATGAACTGCACAGACTGATGCTTTCCTGACCCATCATACTCTACTGGACTTGCATAGGATGCAGAACTGTTGAGAAAAGCATCATGCTTATCTAAAGACACATTCTTTCCCAGAATTAAGGAGACTTGCCTTAGTTTTGGGAAGTAGATTACAAGTAACTATAATGGTAAATATCCATTATTATCCCAGGTCTCATTGAATCTAAACCTCAGCTTTGCTATATTGAATTATTTGAAAAGTTTGATTCAACTTAAAGTTATGTTTTTGACTAAATTCATTAGATTAATATTGCTGTATCCCATTCCCACTGTGGAAGTGGGGATTTAGGGTTGATATTGCTCATTATACAATAATCCATTTTACATGTGATAAATTGTATTTAACTTTTTCTGTTCATTCTATTATAGTTGTGTTTATGCAATTTTTATTTAATAAAGTTTAAAATTGTTCAGAAAATATTTTGCAAAAATTTTCTTGCTATACACCACCAACTAAAGTTAAAACAATACTAGATAAACAATTTAAGCAGACCTATAATCCCAAGTAAAATAGAAGCAGTAATTAAATGTCTACCAATAAAAGAAAACAAAACAAAACATAAATAACCAGGACAACATGGTTTTAGCATAGAATTCTACAAGACTTTTCAAGAGGAGTTAATGACAATACTCCTCAAATTATCCCAGAAAATAGAAACATGAAGAGCATTGCCCAATTATTTTAAGAGGCCACAGTTATCCTGATACCTAAACCACATAAGCACTCAACGAAGAATGAGAATCACAGGCAAATTTACCTCATGAACATCTATGCAAGAATTCTCAATAAAATACTTGCAAACTGAATCCAATAACACATCCAAAAGATTATCCAGCACAGACAAGTAGGGTTCATCCCAGAGTGCAGGGATGTTTTAGTCTACGTAAATTGGTAAATGTAATCCACCATATAAACAATCTGAAAGACAAAAACCAAATAATCATCTCATTACTATAGATACAGAAAAGACATTTGACAAAGTCCAACACCTCTTCATGATTAAAGTCCTGGAGTGATGAGGGATACAAGGGATGTGCCCCAACATGATAAAGGAAACACTATGATAAGCAATTCCATAGCCAGCATGAACTTAAATGGGAGGGGGGACTCAAAGCAATTCCACTAAAATTAGGAACAAGTCAAGGTTGTTCACTCTCCCCATAATTAATCAATATAGTACGTGAAGTCTCAGCTAGAGCACCAAGAGAACTGGAGGAGATCAAGGGGATCCAAACTGCAAAGGGAGAAGTGAAAGTATCTTTATTTGCAGATGATATGATAGTATGCATAAGTGACTCTAAATACTTCCTCTGGAAATTCCAATAGCTGACAAACACTTTCAGAAAAGTAGGAGGATAAAGTGAGGGGAAACTTTTATCATATATTACATGCAAAATCAGTAGTCTGCCTATATTCAAAAGACAAATGGACTGAGAAAGAAATCAGAGAAACAACTCCTTCCATAATAATCTCAAAAATTATAAAGTATCTTGGGGTAACTCTAACCAAGCAAGTGAAAGACATTTATGATAAAACCTTCAAGTCAAGTCTTTGAAGAAAGAAATTGAACAAGATATCAGAAGATGGAAAGATTTCCCATGTTCATGGATTGGTAGAATTAATATAGTAAAACTGGTCATCCTGCCAAAAGCAACTTATAGATTCAATGCAATCCCTATCAAAATTCCAACACAATTCTTCACATAACTTGAAAGGGCAATTTTCAGCTTTATATAGAAACACAAAAATCCCAGGATATCTTAAACAATTCTGGAAGTTTCCTTGCACTAGGTTTCCAGCTTGTCCCTAAGCTGTACCCTGCAATCCAGTTTTCTCTTCTAATACTCTCTCCCTCCATCCTCTCCTCCATACCTGAACCTTTCTGTTCCCATCCCCTCACTGTATAGGATAATCATGCCTGTTTTATTTTTTTCTAATAAGTGAGAGAAATGAGTTGGGTCGGCAATGGAAGGGAAATAGAGAAGAACTGAGAGTAGAGTGAGGGGAATCTTTTATCATATATTACATGAAAAAATCTAGTTTTGGTAAAATAAAAGCAAAACAAAACAAATAAAAAACATTCAATCTCAGGAATTCTGTTACAGCAGCACAGAATGGAAAAAGGTTGGTGTACTACACCGAATTCAAAGACTTTTTACTTAATGAAGAGCACCGTACTTTGCCTCCTTTTGTCTTCTGTGACCTCAAGGTATTTTCTTTTGTTATAAAGATGATTATTTGAAAAATAACCAGACATGGATATCTGGAGACTGGAACTGGAGTCAAGAACACAGTTCAGAACACACATGATTTCAGCACGAACTCTGATGCACTCAATTTCTGATGATGGCCAACTCGTGAAACTTCCTAAGCTTATTTAGTATGACTTTACTCTCCTGCAAGCAGAAGAATAACAGCATCAATCTTATT
This sequence comes from Peromyscus eremicus, assembly GCF_949786415.1. Lineage (NCBI taxonomy): Eukaryota > Metazoa > Chordata > Mammalia > Rodentia > Cricetidae > Peromyscus > Peromyscus eremicus. The sequence goes on from NC_081427.1 coordinate 62,028,288, forward strand.
TACTCATTTCTAGGAGCAGTAGATAGCAAGCAGGAAATCTTTACTACATTTTCCAGAAACATGAACACTCAACACTCAAATGTTAACTGTACTATAGTTCTTTCTAAAATTCTTGGAGTTAAGCAACGAACAAAAAAATTACATAAATCTTTCCCCCTTCTCTTTTCTCTTATGTGATCCACTAACTAGATACTACACTGAGGAATCATGGATAAAAGGAAGGTACGCCAACCATTTCTGTGATCTTAATGGCCACTAAGTTCATGAAACTTGTTGTGGCAGAACAAAATGCTTTCTGCCAGTCCTTTTTTTTTTTTTATCAAAAGAATATTTTCGAAGAGAGGGATTCTCAGGGCAAGCTGGCAAGAATTATAAGCATCCTTTTATTTTCTCTTCACATATTATTTCTCATTATAGGAAGATGACCTCTGACTTATCTAGGAACATTTGGATACTTTAGGATCTTCTAGTAACTGTCTTTCTAGAAACTTGAATGTATACCAAAGTGTCTGACAAATAGAAACATTATTATAACTCTTCAAATAAAGTTAGATATAACAATAGACAAATATTGTGGAGTTTTCTAGTATTTAAAAGCATTACTAGGCTGTGGCTTGACTTGAGCTAATCTTCCTGTCCTAGTAAGAAGACAGGAAACTCTCAGCATAGGCTCTTGTTTAGGAGGAGGTTAGTGGAGAATGCTTGAGCTCTTTCTTTGATTCTCTGGTTAATAGAAAAGAATTCTGTATAATATAAATATTCCTACAAAGGTTCAACATCTTCACCCCGTGTTCCCACAAAGGAATCATATTTAAAAATTACAGTTTCAGACAACAGGAATACATTTCAGTTAATTCAAAGAGAAAGAAAGGGAATTAAAAGAATGAAATGAGTAAGAAATCTGTAGCAAAATATTTTTGAGGGTTTTTATGATTTTCTTACCAGATTTCTCATCGATGCATCTTAATTCTTCTTGTCCTAGCATACACTGTATCTACAAATAGGATTTTAATTACTTGAAAGGAAAAATCTTATTATTCAATAGTCATCATTACTATTTCTAAATTACTAAATTTCATTACTTATCTTTGTTGCTCAACAGTCATCCATTCCTTTACATTCAAACCCATGTGAGTTTTTTCTTTGAGAAACAAGAATACCAACATGGGTTAGTACTCTAAAAGGGTCTAATACAGAAAACTTATGTTACTCAAATTTAAGACACTCAAACTCGTATGACTTCCATGAAAGTGCCAGAGATGAGTACAGAAGTAGAATCCCATTTCTTTTGTTGGTGAATTTAATTAAACCAAAATGTTCTTTATGACAAAGCATTTATTTGTCAAAATGGAGAATTACATCTGCATTTTGACAAGAAGGCCAAACCAGATGTTTCCTTGCTTCTAAGATGGTACCTCAAGCATGGACTTGACAGGAAGGTAGAAGCTGTTTAAGACTTAGGGACTGTATAAAATTAATAATAAAAGCTTTGTGTCTTTCAACAGTCACTTTGGAGACTATTATCTGGAGAAATAAGCAGAAGATATGGTCACCAATAGCAACCAGCAACTACAAGTTTTTATGAAGTTCAGATCTCTGATGAATCCCCTTTCTAGAGTGGCAGTATAGAAAATGGTCCATCTTTAAGCTTAGCAATATTTTTCAAAGAACAATACAGAAATTCACTCCTGCAGGTTAGGTGGGTCTTGCGGGATGGTGTAGTGTGTCTGGATTCAGTTTCCTATAGGAATTTGGATCCCTCATTGCCTGGTGCTGAAAAGGCACTATCTCCTGTGACTGCTATAGACTAGTAACACATGTGTTTTGCAGCTGAATTTAAAGTATCTCTTGCCATTAGGTAGATAACTCTCATACTTGACCTACATGAAGAAAAAGTTCTCAGTATGAAACAGATTTATCTGCTTTAGATGGATAGAGGGTAGGGATAAGGACTATAAACAGGAGATAAAGGAAGAGGGAGGAGAAGGGAACTATTGAAAGTGGGCAGGGGTATCTGTCACAAAGGACAAAGGACTGCCTCTAGATACTTGCTAGAGGCAAGACAGACAGGGCACATAGGAAAATGGCAGTTTATAAAGGTAAAGAAGAAACCCCCTGGTAGGATGAGGTGTTTAATTTTAACTGGGCATGTTAATTAGGTGAGCCAAAGGGGGCTTTTGATTGCCAGACTTCAATATTTTGATAGCTGGACTTTGGTAGTCAGCCTCAGGAGGAGGAAGTGGCCAAATAAGGGAACAGATCTTGGGGGCTAGCTCCAGGAATATAATCTAACTGTTTTTAGCAAGGCAGAGGGACTTGGGGAGAAGGGCAAGGCCTGCCAGAGCCATGTGCTTGAGTGGGCTCGTGTCCCTTCAGTTCTTCTTTTGAACCATAGCTGTGCACTAGTCCAATTGTGCTCCTCTTAAAGACATATAGTAGCTGGTTACTTAGTAACCAGGCCACCTTTCTTGCCTCTCTAGTCCCTTCTTCACTGAATACCATTCACAGTAAATCTGAACATGGAAGTGTCTGAGGTCTCATTAAAAAGGTTATAGAAGTCAAGAGACTAGAGGTAGAATCAAGCAACATCTCATGGACACTTCAGTGTAGCTGGCAATTTCTTTGGGCCACTAACCAGCTCCCATGTAAAGACATGGAGACTTAGTACTAATTATGATTGCCTGATCTTAGCTTAAGCTTCTCTCACTAGCTCTTTTAATTTAACTTGGGTTTTTTTTTTTCATCTACATTTTGCCCTGAAGCTTTTTACCTTTCATTCTGTATGTCCTACTTTCCTGTTTCCTGGTTGCCTGGTCTTAGCTTAGGCTTCTCTCACTAGTTCTTCTAACTGAATTTAACCTGTTTTTTTCATCTACATTTTGCCTCTGCGCTGTTTAACTTCTTTTCATTCTGTATGTCCTACTTTCCTGCTTTCTTCATGCCATGTCTGGCTGGCTGAGCCATGGCATTTCTTTTTTTCTTCCTCTGTGCCTAAATTCCTCTTACTATTTACTCTCCCTGACCAGAAGTCCAGCCTACACCTCCTCCCTCGCCATTGGCTGTTCAGGCTATTAGACCAATCAGGTGCCTTAGACAGGCAAGGTAAAACAGCAACACATCTTTACATAATTAAACAAATGCAACATATCTTTACATAGTTAAACAATTGTTGTGCAATGTAAACAAATGCAACCCATCTGTACTTAAACAAATATAACACAACATAAACAAATGCAATACATCTTACAAAGTTAAACAAATGCAACACATTTTTTATAGTTTAAACAAATATTCCAAAATACTTTAGCTTTTGTTCTTACAGAGGAGGAATCAATATGATTATCAAAATTCTTACAAGAACAAAAGTGTAAAATGGCAAGAAATTTCCATGTGTTTTGATACAGTTTTTTTGCTGCTTCTTGTACACATGCAAAGAACTGTATAGTTTCATAATAAGAATGCTCCTTTTTATTCAGTTCATATACATTTGTTTTTAGTAAATCTGGGGTAGTAGAACATGACAATAGCATATTAATGCAAGGTTCTTCTAGAGCTAGAGAAAGTGTCTTACAAGTCTGAACATCTCATAATTTCTTCTAGAAAAAAATGGTATTTTACTCCCCTTTTTCTATTCTATAGTCCAAGTTTTCAAATGTCTTTTCTTATTTAATTTACATTTTAAGTATGTAAGTTTATTTACTTTCCACCCAAACTCACTAAAGGGAACTAGAAGCATAATGACTAAGCCCCTTTGATACAAACTTGTGGATTGCTGTTCAGTATTTGGCTCCTTTTCTTGGTAGAAGACAGTGCTGTATTGTCTTGTCACCTGCTTCTACAGGAGACTGAAAGTAAACCACTCCTCTCCCCTCAGTGGTAGGCAGGCAGAGCACTGTTATAAGATCTGAACTTCACTATTGCCATTGGAATAAATTAAAATAATAGTCCCCCATCCTGTGTCTAGGACTTCAGCTATATGGTTTTCCAGCTCCATTAATCAGGAATGACACCTTTTATGTACTATTCTGTGTTGTCTTATGACTTTTTTGACAATGGAATGTTAAAAGGTATGATGTTGTAGAGGTTGGAAATGCAATCAACACAGGTTGGCTTGTCATCTTGAACTATTGTCACCACAAGGAAAAATGGCAGGTAATTCATTGATTCAATAAAATGAGACAAAGTTAGAGAGAACCCAGCCTGAGTTTGGAAGTAAGCACATATATGCACAGGTCAGAATCACTAGTCCCCAGTTAGTAAAACAGAGATGAGTAAATTATTATAATTCACCACCTCTGGAATTATTTTGTCATGTAACACGATTACGGTGACAACTGTCAGATACTCTTGATTCTGGGACTTTTATTCTGCAGTCTTGATGCAGAAGAACAGAGACGGAGTAGAATTCTTCCATCCATAGAGATTTCATGTTCAGGGACACGTGATGGAGCGCTAGTGACGGAGTCCAGAGTCAGTCCAGTGGATCAGTGTAATGGCTTGGATGAGATTTCTACTGCTCAGTTTTTATAGGATTTTCCAGCTAACATTGTTCCAAATGAATTTATTTTCTGCTTAACTGGGTCAGAGTCAGTGTATGTTATTTTCAAATCAGAGTCATCCCAATCAGCTTTTCTGTTTCATTGGAATTACTGGACTTGGAAAAGCTAAGAATGGAACTGGCTGAAAATAGAGAAATCAGGGACATTATAACTAATATATTCTTTGCGCATGCTATAACAATTGGATTCTGCTATTTACAGGCAATGAATGTAAGCATACATGACATATGCATGTGTGTGTGTGCAAGGGATGCTCTCAAATGTTAATATAATTTTTCCCTTCACTGCTTGAGTCTAGAAAAGTCTAGGCTAATCAACATGAATCATCACATCAGCAGAAAAGTCTACTGAAGTTAGATGCAGCAATGTGATTAAACACAACACTTTAACAACTTTGCTATTAGAGAGTACAACTGAATTTGAGAAAGATGATACTTTTTTTCAATATTAATTATGTAGTTTGATTTTTCTGGCACTACTAATATTAAAATTATTTTAAATTATATTCGTATATAAAATATCCATCTCTCTCTATTTTACAAGGCTGATGTGAAGACTGGATGTGATAAAAGATTTCTGGAAATATCACATACCTAAGATAAAAGGCTAACAGAGGATACAAATAAAGCGTCACTAAGCTGTGAGAGAGTGGAAAGTATGAAGTGCTGCATACATGTCAATTCACACAGATGAGAGATATTTTCCATGGGAGTTATCCTATATGGGCTCAGGTAGTTGGACACTTGCTTCCTATCTGGTGGTGCTGTTTGGGGAAGTCATGAGACATTTGGGCCATGAGGTATAACTAACGACATAATAAAAAAGGTAAGACTTTGAAAGTTACACCCACCTCCTGCTCTGGTCCACTTCTCTACTTTCTGGTTTAGCCTTGCTGCGGCCAGCCACTTTAGCTCACATTCATCTGCTCGCAATGATATGCCTTTCTCACCACGATGGAGTGAATGCTCCTGAAACCGGAAACCAAAGTCAATCCTTTCTCTCTTGTGTTGCTTTTTTCAGGTATCTTGTCAAATTAATGAGGAAAATAGCACGGTGTAGATTTATAAAACCCCCACACTTTAGAATACACCCCTAGTGAATCATGGTTATAGGCACTGTTGTGAAAACACTGTGATGCCCTGGGCGAATGTGGTATGTTTCTAATTCTTTACCTGTGAATCGATTTTGTGTAATGGGCAGGAACACTAAAATGCCAACAAAGTTAAGGTTGAATAAATCTCCGGCACAACGAGGGAGCTGTCCTGTGGGGCGTTTACCCAACCACCCCCACAGTTCCCCAGAGTTTTCTTGAGTGCGAGCAGCAAGAAATATTAGATAGAAGGATTTATTGCGGAGAATCTTGCGGAGATAAACAGATAGAAAATAAAGGATAGCCTGGAGAGGGCCTGGAACCTAATCCAACGGGCCCGGACTGTCTCTGCCCCAGGGTTTTTATAGAGATGCCAAGGTTTGGAGCAAAAGACCTCCTCCCCCAGCACAGTCAAGTGCAGACCATCTCAGACACCTGCACTCAGGCCCGTGGTCCTAATCATCCTCTATGTGGACCTGCTGGGTAAAGCCACGAGGAACCCGAGAATGGGCTCCCACACTGTGCCCAGACCAACACAGGCTCATGCTCTCCCAACCCAAATCAGATGGCCATTGTTACCTCATCCAATTTCTGCCACCTTGCCCCAATATAAAAGATGCCACTTGCTCCCTTCTGCTCTGCAGAGCTTATGTCTGGGTAGAGTCATTGGGTGAATCTGCCTGACAGAACAGGGTTGCCTGTCCTCACTTTATTTGAAAAATACTGGGACATGCCATACAAGTACTGGGACATGCCATACATTAGGGTCTATGTTGGGGAACTGGAAGTCATTCAGTTAGGCCAACCATCAAATTGTCCAAAGAGCTTAAATTCATAGAAATATAAATAAGAATGTGGTTACTGGAGGCAGGGATAGAAGGTGATGGGAATTATTACTTTATGAGTCCAGAGTTTCAATATAGGATGAAATTTTACTGAAACAAGTTGTGTTGATTGTTATAAAACAGTGAGAATGTACTTAATAAATTGGACAGTGCAAGTGGTAAACTTTATATTTATTATAACCAATAGGATAAAACCTCCCCCAAATTGTTAAAAGATAGTGAGATAGTCACAAGTGAGAAATATTATTCAAGGCCTAATGCATTTTGCTTAACTGAATGTATAGGCATTTGAAAATGACTATGGATACTTTGCTCAGAACACATAATGTGGGTAGAAATTATCTTACTATGGAAAGATTGCTAGGGAAGAAAACTCCTCAGTTTCCTTTGTAACCTCTTCTGGTATTAACAAATGACCTCACTAAGACATTCCCTGTATCTAATTCCCCTATCTACAACCATTCCCTCATTGTCCTCTTTGGTACAGATAGGGAATGGCTGGGAGACATTTTAAATGCTCGGCCTTTGGGTTTAAATTACTGTAGTTACTTCATCCCTCCCTGGAAGACTGTCCTCTGTGCTTTGATCTATCTATCTATCTATCTATCTATCTATCTATCTATCTATCTATCTATCTATCTCTATATACCTATCTATATATAGGTATATAGAGATAGATAGATATATAGGTATATATATCCATAAATATAGGTATATAGATAGATAAATAGATAGATAGATAGATATGTGTGTGCTTATTTTCACATAAATATCTTATGAATTATGTGTTATTATAACTCCCATTTTATAGGTATAGAAACTGAGGACAGAAAAGTGAAGTGCACCTGTTAAATGGTGAAGTCATGATCAGTTTAATTTCATTTATTGTTCAAATTCTGCTTTCCATCTTGAGCATGATGTGAGACGTCATTGTTTCCATGTTATAATGGAATGCAATGAATATGGAACAATGTAGCTGCAACAGAGGTTTCAGAGGTGAAAAACTAATAGTTAAAATAGAAAAGTTTAATGGGAGTCAAAAGAGTCCAAGATAAAATAGAGAAGACATCAATGAGAGTGGAGTAAAAGTAATAAAAATATGAAAAAGTGACATAAAAGACAAATTACGAAGGTTTAAAAAATAGTGAGAAGAAAAATTTCCTGAATTAATGTTCTAATCTGAATATTTAAATGTCATTGTACATTAAAGGGTGTGTATGTGCCTGTTAGAATCATCATTATATGATGAATTTCAGAATACCAGTGAGGTAGTTTGAATTGGAAATGTCTCTCTCATGGTCTCAGACATTTAGACACTTTGTCCCCTGTTGGTGGTGCTGTCTGGGAGGTTTAGGTGGTACAGCTTTGCTGAGGAAATATGTCACTGAGGGTGGGGGCTTTGAGATTAAAAAATATTTACCTCCTTTGCAATTTCTCCTGTATCCCCAAGACCATCACTGTTCTCTCCCAACTTCATGTGCTCTTTTCTTGAAACCCACGAAGTCCACTAAGTGCTGGCTATAGTACAAGAGTATAGGACCATCAACTTGATCATAGGTGTCCTCTCCAAAGAGATTGGAGAAGGACATTACATACGCACCACAGGAACAATCCACCAAGATGAAGTCTCCGTTCTGAACATTTATGCCCCAAATACAAGGGCACCCACATATGTAAAAGAAACATTACTAAACTTAAGTCACACATCAAACCCCACACACTAGTAGTAGGAGACTTCAACACCCGACTCTCACCAATGGACAGGTCTGCAAGGCAGAAACTTAACAGAGAAATAAGGGATCTAACAGATGTTATGACTTAAAAGAAGTTAATAGAGATCTACACAATAATCTATCCTAACACAAAAGAATATATCTTCTTTTCAACACCCCATGGAACCTTCTCTAAAGTTGACTACATACTTGGTCACAAAGCAAATCTCAACAGATACAAAAAAAAATTGGAATAACCTCCTGTATTCTATTGGACCACCATGGCTTAAAGTAAGATTTCAACAACAACAAAAATTACAGAAGGCCTACAGTCTCATGGAAACTGAATAATGCTCAACTGAATCACCAATGGATCAGGGAAGAAATAAAAAAGAAGTTAAAGATTTCCTAGAACTCAATGAAAATGAACGTGCAACATACCCAGACTTTTGGGACACTTTGAAAGCAGTGCTAAGAGGAAACTTCATAGCACTAAATGCCCACATAAAGAAGTTGGGGAAATCTCACTCTAGCAACATAACAGCACACCTGAAAGCTCTAGAACAAAAAGAAGCAAATTCATCCAGGAGGAATAGACACCAGGAAATAATCAAATTGAGGGCTGAAATTAATAAAAATAGAAACAAAGAGAACAATACAAAGAATCCATGAAACAAAAAATTGGTTCTTTTGAGAAAATCAACGAGATAGACAAGCCCTTATTCAAATTAACCAAAGGCAAGAGAAAGCATCCAAATCAACAAAATCAGAAATGAAAAGGGAGACATAACAACACACAATGAGGAAATCCAGAGAATCATCAGGTTATACTTCAAAAACCTGTACTCTACCAAATTGGTAAATCTGAAAGAAATGGACAATTTTCTGGATAGGTACCACATACCAAAGTTAAATCAAGACCAGATAAACTATTTAAATAGACCAATAACCACCAAAGAAATAAAAACAGTGAATAAAAGTCTCCGAACCAAAAAAAAAAAAAAAGCCCAGGACCAGATGGTTTCAGCACAGAATTCTACCAGATTTTCAAAGAAGAGCTAATACCAATACTCTTCATCTTGTTTCACACAATAGAAACAGAAGGAATATTACCAAACTCTTTTTATGAGGTTACATGCTGTAGGATGTTCTGTATGTCAAATGTGTTGCTCTGATTGGTTATTAATAAAACACTGACTGGCCAGTAGCCAAGCAGGAAGTATAGGTGGGACAAGCAGAGAAGAGAATTCTGGGAAGTGGAAGGCTGAAAGAGGACACTGCCAGCCACGCCATGACAAGGAAGATGTAAGGTACCAGTAAGCCACGAGCCACGTGGCTAAGTATAGATTAATAGAAATGGGTTAATTTAAGATATAAGAACAGTTAACAAGAAGCCTGAGCCATTAGGCCAAACAGTTTAAATAATATAAGCTTCAATGGGTTTATTTTTATTTTATTTTATTTTTTTACTTTTGCAAATATTTTATTGCAACTTTAATGAATAATGGCATAGTAATTGTTTCCACACTGTTCTAAGGCCCAAGCCTAAGTCTGAGAGTAAGTGTCTGGGTGTTCCTGGATATATCACTTTAAACAACATTTTAATATCTTCATAATAGAATTAGTGAGAGAATGAAAAGAGATGTCCGTCACAGTCCCCCTTCAATGGGTTTATTTTATAAGTGGGCTGTAGGAATGCCGGGGCTTGGTGGGACCCAGAGAGAAAATTCCACCTACAGTTACAGTTACCCTAATACCCAAACCACACAAAGATGCAGCAAAGAAAAAGAATTGCAGACCAATCTCCTTCATGAACATTGATGCAAAGATGCTCAATAAATTATTGGCAAACTGAATCCAAGAACACATCAAAAAACTTATCCACCATGACCAAGTAGGTTTCATCCCAGGGATGCAAGGATGGTTCAACATATGAAAGTCTGTCAATGTAATACACCACATAAACAAACTGAAAGAAAAAAAAACCACATGATCATCTCATTAGATGCTGAAAAAGCCTTTGACAAAATCCAACACCCCTTCATGACAAAGGTCTTAGAGAGATCAGGAATACAAGGAACATTCCTAAACATAATAAAGGAATTTACAGCAAGCTGACAGCCAACATCAAATAAAATGGGGAGAAACTCAAAGTGATTCCACTAAAATCAGTGGAACAAAACAAGGCTGTCCACTCTCCCCATATTTATTCAATATAGTACTTAAAGTTCTAGCTAGAGCAATAAGACAACAAAAGGAGATGAAGGGGAATCAAATAGGAAAGGAAGGAGTCAAACTTTCACTATTTGCAGACAATATGATAATATACATAAGTGACCCCCAAAATTCTACAAGGGAACTCCTACAGCTGATAAACTCCTTCAGTAATGCAGCAGGATACAAGATTAACTCAAAAAAATCAGTAGCACTCCTATATACACATGACAAATGGGCTGAGAAAGAAATAAGAGAAACATCACCCTTTGCAATAGCCACAAATAATATAAAATATCTTGGGGTAATTCTAACTAAGCAAGTGAAGGACCTGTATGATAAGAACTTTAAGTCTCTGAAGAACAAAATTGAAGAAGATATCAGGAAAAGGAAAGATCTGCCATGTTCATGGATAGGTAGGATTAGCATAGTAAAACTGGCAATCTTACCAAAAGCAATCTACAGATTCAATGCAATCACCATCGAAATCCCAACACAATTCTTCACAGATTTGGAAAGAACAATTGTAGATGTAATTCCAAACAGTCTTATTAAATAAGAAACACAGAGCCAAATAAAGAGTTAAAAGCCCAAGAGGCCAGAGCACTAGCAAACAGCCTTTAGCATAACAGTCGCTGTCATCCTTCCCCTGAGAGACAGACCTTCTCCTGTGTGGCCTATCTTTTTATTGCCTTTCTGTGTGGTGATATTGTGTTCCCCAAAATATTGTGCACCATAATAAACTTATTTGGGGCCAGAGAACAGAACAGCCACTAGATAGACATAGAGGCCAGAAAATGGTGGCACATACACCTTTAATCCTATCACTTGGGAGGCAGAGATCCATCCAGATCTCTGTGAGTTTAAAGCCACACTGGAAACAGCCAGGTGTGGTAACAAGGGCCTTTAATCCCAGGAAGTGATGGCAGAAAGCAGAAAGGTATATAAGGCGTGAGGACCAGGAGCTAGACCTGGTTAAGCTTTTAGGCTTTTGAGCAGCACAGTTCAGCTGAGGCTTCCAGTCTGAGGAAACAGGATCAGCTGAGGAATTGGCAAGGTGAGGTGGATGTGACCTGTTCTGCTTCTCTGATCTTCCAGCATTCACCCCAATACCTGGCTCCAGGTTTGTTTTTTATTAATAAGACTCTTTAAGATTCATGCTACATTTCTGTTCTGTCTTCTCATTGGTTCTAAACCCAACCACATGACTTCCTCAACACTGCCTGTCTATACAGACCTCCATGTCTCTGTGGTTGGTACTGGGATTAAAGGTGTGTGTCTCCATGCTGACTGTGTCCTTGAACACACAGAGACTTTGCCTGTCATGTGATTGGATTAAGGGCATGTGCTACTTCGGCCAGACTTCTGCTAAATGGCTTGCTATTAGCTCTGATTCCCAGACAACTTTATTTATTAACATACAAATAAAATCACATTTCAGTACAAGTAAAATATCACAATATTTCCCCTTTCTATTGTAGCTGGAGAATTTCTCTCCAGGTCCCACCAAACCCCCCCACAGTCCCACAACCCATGTATAAAATAATCACTCAGATGCTTATATTACTTATAAACTGTATGGCCATGGCAGGCTTCTTGTTATCTACTTCTTCTATCTTAAATTAACCCATTTTTATTAATCTATAGGTTGCCACATGGCTCGTGGCTTACCAGTACCTTACATCTCGCTTGTCATGGCGGCGGCTGGCAGGTCTCTCGGCCTCAGCCTTCCACTTCCCCCAATTTTCTTCTCTTTGTCCCACCTATACTTCCTGCCTGGCTACTGGCCAATCAGTGTTTTAATTATTACCCAATCAGAGCAACACATGTAACATACAGAAACTCCCACAGCATTCTATTCTAATAAAAAGAAAATAGGAAAAAATTTATAAATAATATAAGAAAAACTATATACAATAAGTAAAATAACTATATACAATATATACAAGCAATAAATGCCTAAACAATGTCTAGTCCATTTGCATTGGACAAATTCAGAGAAAATAATTCCATTATCTATCCTATTTTGATAAGTCCAAAATGTACTTGATTCACTTTCTATCCTAACTTATATTACTAACAGACCTATCTTATAATGTCTTTCAAATTTACATACTTACACCTGTTTAGTGAGTTTCTTTTCTGAAATTCTTAACAAGAAAAACTATAACTATCTAATCTTTAACTATAACTATAACTATCTAATCTTCAACTCCCTCAGAGACCTCAGAAGGAAATAATATTACCTAAAAAAGTAAAAACAGGAAGTGCACACAAGCAGCTTCCAAAAAAATTTGTGAGTTGACAGAAACAGCCAGCTGCCTGGACAGTCACCCAAGGTTTCTCCACTGTGTTGGGGCATCATCTTCAGCCTATAGGCTTAGCGTATCTGACAGACTCATTTGTGAAGTAGGATGTACACAAGGCAAACAGTTAGACCTCACATTTGGAGAGAGTAATCCATGTAACAGAAACACCTGAATTCCACTAGTGTCCTGTCATGATTCAGGATTTTAAATTCTGGAAATTGTTGATGTTTTTTTAATTCAGCTGTCCATTCTTCTTGGCTTGTGTGTGTGGCTTCATCTTGGCATCCCATTCTTCTCCGCATCCCTCTATTAAATGCCAGTCTACCATTGAGAGATTAAACTCTGTCCACTTAGTTACTCTTTCAAGAATAACTGTTTCAGCTGCTGTTCCACTGCACATTAAAAGCCATCGGTCCACTGCCAGTTCAGCTGCCTTCAAAGAAAGGGGCATTGTACCTTTTCCAGATTGCAAAGGCCACTTCAGGGATGGTGACATATTGTCCTGACCTCAGAAGATGCCTTTTGTTAAAGCCACAACCACACTTGTCTTGGCAAGAATCAGTAGTCCTTTGTTTCGTGTCCTGTATGTCCATTTTGTCCTGTTTGTCAGTGGTCAATTCAAGGCTACTTTGCTGTCCAGTGGCTAACTTTTGCCATAGTGAAAATTAACTCCATAGGCAGTTTCTTCAATGCCCATATTTTCTCTGAAGTAGATTGGTACTGCCAGGAGCCGACATGTCTCAATGTCATTAAAAAAAGGGAAAAAATTCTAAGTTACTAAAACATTTTAAATGCCATATTCTGTAGATCTCTAAAGGGTTTGAAGATGGCCTGTCTATCTAAAATATCTGCTCTATCTTGAAAACATACCTAATATGACTACCAGTTCGAGTGTAATGTCTAACTACTAACTTTCCTTTCTTTATATCCTAATAGTTGATAATAATAACATTCAAGGATCAGCAAATTGCGTTACATTGTTAAATGAACAATGTAATGCATTGTTAAAAGTACAATATGTTGAACAAGATTAGAAATACACATATAGCATTTTCTAACAATATCAATCTCAATATATATAATTTGTATACAATATACAAAAATCCAATCCAATGTGAAGTATTTACAACTAGTAATTGTCTTTTAAAAGTAGATTCAATAATCTATCTTTTTATCTATATCATATCTATATCTTCTCTTTATTTTGAGAGTAGATTCAATATCCTCTATTCTATCATTTCCATATATCCTTTTTTAAAAAATATGAACCTTAAATCTAATCTCCTTTGCCTGCCATGTGATCAGATTAAGGGAGTGTGCTACCACTGCCAGACTTCTGCTAAATGGCTTGCTATTAACTCTGACCCCCAGGTAATTTTATTTATTAACATACAAATAAAATCACATTTCAGCACAAATAAAATATCACCATAAACAATACTCAACATCATATGGAAAAACAAAAAACGTAGGATAGCTGAAAGAATCCTATATATAAAGCAACCGATGGAGGAATCATGATCCCTGACCTCAAGCTCTACTATAGAGCTATAGTAATAAATACAGCTTGGTACTGGCATGAAAACTGACATGTGGATCAATGGAATCAAATTGAAGACTCTGACATTAATCCACACACCTATGGGCACCTGATTTTTGACAATGAAGCCAAAACTACACACACACACACACACAAAAAAAAAAAAGACAGCATTTTCAACAAATGGTGCTGGCATAACTGAATGTCAACATGTAGAAGAATGCAAATAAATCCATATCTGTCACCATGCACAAAACTCAAGTCCAAGTGGATCAAAGACCTCAGCATAAATCCAGTTACACTGAACTTGACAGAAAAGAAAGTAGGAAGTAGTCTTGAACGCACTGGCACAGGGGACTACTTCCTAAATATAACACCAGTAGCACAGACATTGAGAGCAACAATAAATAAATGGGACCTCCTGAAACAGACAAGATTTTGTAGGGCAAAGTACATGGTCAATAAGACAAAATGATAGCCCACAGAATGGGAAAAGACATTTACCAACCCCACATCTGACAGAGGGCTGATCTCCAAAATACATAAAGAATTCAAGTTTGGGGATTTAGCTCAGCAGTAGAACACTTGCTTAGCAAGCATAAGGCCCTGGGTTTGGTCCTCAGCTCCGAAAGAAAAAATAAAAGGAAAGAACTCAAGACACTAGACATTAAGATACTAAACAATCCAATTTAAAAAAAATGGTCCACATGGAAAAACAGAAAATTATCAAGAGAAGAATCTCAAATGGCTGAAAGACATTTAAGGAAATGCTCAACATCCTTAGTCATCAAGGACATGCAAACCAAAATGATTCTGAGATGCCATCTTACACATGTCAGAATGGCTAAGATCAAAATCACTGAAGATAGCTTATGTTGGAGAGGATGTGGAGTAAGGGGAACACTCCTCCATTGTTGGTGGGAGTGCAAACTTGTACAACCACTTGATAAATCAGCATGGTGGTTTCCCCGAAAATTGGGAATCAATCTACCTCAAGACCCACCTATACCACTTTTGGGCATATACCCAAGGAATGTTCAATCATACCACAGGACACATGCTCAACTATGTTCATAACAGCATCATTCGTAATAGCCAGAACCTGGAAACAACCTAGATGCCCCTCAATCAAAGAATGGATGAAGAAACTGTGGCACATATACACAATGGAGTACTACTCAGCAGTAAAAGATTGATGATATCCTGAAATTTGCAGGCTAATGGATGGAACTATCATCCTGAGTGAGGTAACCCAGACTCAGGACAAACATGGTATGCACTCACTCATAAGTGGATACTAGATGTAAAGCAAAGGATAACCAGACTACAACCCACATCTCCAAAGAAGCCAGGTAACAAGGAGGACCCTAAGAGGGTCACATGAATGCCCAGCCAAAGAGAAATAGATGAGATCTACATGAGCAAACTGGGGGTGAAGTGGGGTAATGGAGGGCAGGGGATGGGGGATGAGAACATAAGGGGATGGGAGATTTGAGCTGAAACAGGGACAGAAAGGGAGAGCAAGAAAAGACATATTATGATAAATGAAGAAACGGGAATAATGAGAAACAGGGTCCTAAGGAAGTTCCCAGGAATCCACAAGGATGACCTAACCTTAGACTACTAGCAATAGTTGAGAGGGTGCCTGAACTGGCCTACTCCAGTAATCAGATTAGTGAATACCCTAACTTTCATCATAGAGCCTTCATCCAGTAACTGATGGAAGAAGATGCAGGATCCATGGCTAGGAGCAAGCCTGAACTCCAGGAGTCCAGTTGATGAGAGCGAGGAGAGATTCTATGAACAAGGGACATCAAGATGATGATGAGAAAATGTACAGAGGTGGCCAGCCAAACTAGTGGAAACACATGAACTGTGGACCAATAGCTGTGGAGCCACCATGCTTCTGGACTAGGCCCTCTGGATAGGTGAGATGATTGTTCAGCTTGAACTGTTTGGGGGAGGGCCCAAGGCAGTGGAATCTGGATCTGTCCCTGGATAATTAGAGGGCTTTTTGGAGCCCAGTGACTATGGCTAACACCTTGTACAGCCTTGGTGCAGGGAAGAGGGGTATGGACCTCTCAAGGAATGTCTCAACTAGTGTTAACCAAAGGATTATATAGGCCAAAAAAAAAGTTATAATTTTGGGTAGCCAAATTAACTCATGTTCTGTCTGGGTTGGAGCAAGGCTTGATTTTGTCACTGATGTCCAGCAGGTATCTCACACATCCAAGCAAGCAGGTATTTCATACAAAAGAAGAATTTAGCAGTCAGTCTGTTTAATCTTGTGACTCATTACCTTGTAAGAATACCTGAGGCACTGAAATATTTCTGCAGCAATCAGCAATTATTTTAAGACTAGCACAACTGTTGCAAAATATGTGTTTACACAGTGTGAAGATGTGTCATTGTGACTGATTTAGTAAAGAGCTTAATGGCCAGGAGATATAGGCAGGATTTCTGAGGAGAGAAAGGAAGAGGAATCTAGACACTTGAATTATACCAGAGAGATGTCAATGGGACACAGAGGGAGTTGGACATATAGAATGAAAAAAGTAAA
The DNA here is from genome assembly GCF_949786415.1 of Peromyscus eremicus. Lineage (NCBI taxonomy): Eukaryota > Metazoa > Chordata > Mammalia > Rodentia > Cricetidae > Peromyscus > Peromyscus eremicus. The sequence continues at coordinate 62,045,117 of NC_081427.1, forward strand.
AAGCCATATGGTAAAATGTAGATCAATAGAAGCAGGTTAATTTAAGTTATAAGAGCTAGTGGGGCAAGTCTAAGCTAAGGCAGAGCTTTCATAATTAATAAGTCTCCGTGTTGTTATTTGGGAGCTGGCTGGCTATCCAGGGACTTGACCATTGTACCAATTTTTTTCAGGGATCCTTAAAGATGCTATCACCCCAGACAACAGGAAGCAGTCTAGAATATATGATACCCACATTCCCAAGAAGTGGAGTGGGTGGTTTTTGGTCATTTGATGGATTATGGATGCGTATTAACATTTAGGGGGGTTGGTTGCAAGTTGTTGTTGGTTATAGAGAGGAAGCTGAGAAAAGGACATTAGATTCAAGGATCTCATTCTGAAAATAGAAGGGATGGATATAGAAATGACAGGATAAATGGGTAGATTATTGAATCTGCTTTTAAACTAAAAGCACAACTACAAGTCTCAAATATTTTACATTGGTGTTGATTTTTATTTATTGATACAAATTTAAGGTTATTTTTGTTATACTGTATATATGTTTCTACTCTTGTTTAAGTTATTGTACCTATGCAGTTCATTTAACAATGTAATGAAAATATCTAGTCCTTGAAAACTATTATTATCAACTATTTAAGATAATTAAAAAATACAAGTTAGTAGCCTTCTATAATAATTAGACATGTAGTCATGTTAGGTATTTTTTGAAAAGTCAAACAAGATATATTTTAGATAGATAAGTGGTCTTCAAACACTTCAGAGATCTCCAGAATATGTATTTAAGATGTTTTAATAACATAAGGATTTTCATGACAGTGAGACATGTCTGCTCTTGGCAGCACCAATTTACTTCAAAAAAGGATGATGTGTATCAAAGAACCTCCATATGGAGTTTGCTTTCAGTGTGGCAAAAATAGCCATTAGGCAAGAAACTGCCCTTGCCTTGACTGCTGACAGTATGCTGTCCAAACTGGACAAGTAGGACACAAAAGAAAGAGGTTGCCTAACTTTGCCAAGACAAGGGAGTGCAGTCCTTCAAAATTCCTGCTTCTCAGAAAACTCTGTCAGATATTCTAGGCCTGTAGGCTGAAGATGAATGCCTCAACATTGTAGAGGAACCTTGAGTGACTGTCAAGGCAGCCAGCTGTCTTTGCCATTTCTATAGTTTTGGAAGTTGTTTGTTCTGTACTTTCAGTTTCCTTGGGCAATATTATATCCTTCTCTAATCTTTGATGGGGTGGAAGGATAGATAGTTATGGTTATAGTTTTCCTTGTTACCTTGTTTCCTTGTTACATAAGAGATGTAAAGTTTATAAGGTAGAGAAACATAAAAGTTTAAGTTATTTATCAAAAAAATGATTTATGGTCTACCACTTCTAGAATGATAATGGAAGTTATGATAAAAAAATGATTTAGGTATAAACCTTTGGACTCACAAATATAGATAATGCATTACTTTCTCCAAATTTGCGAAATACAAAGGAACATTGTGAATGTAACTCTTATTCGATAATTTTTTCGTATTGAATATAGTTTTACTATGTTAGAATTAAAATTTTTCCTTTTAATTTAAATAAAAAGGGGAAATGTATTGAGATATTTGTATACTGTGTGAAGATGTATTGTTGTGATTGGTGTAATAAAGATCTGAATGGCTAATAGCTAGGCAGGAGAGGATAGCAGGATTTCCAGCAGAGAGAGAAAGAAGAAGTGAAAGGGATGAATCTGGGTGCTTGGGAAAGGCCAATGGGAGGCAGAAAAAGTTGGACATACAGGACCGAGGAAAAGTAATCAAGCCAAATGATAGAACATAGATTAATAGAAACAGGATATTTAAGTTATAAGAGCTAGTTAGAAAAAAGCCAAAGCTAAGGCCAAGCTTTCATAATTAATAATAAGTCTCTGTGTTGTTATTTGTGGGCTGCTGGTTTCAACAGGAAAGCTTACTACACCCAATTGCACCAGGGAGTAGATCATCTTGGGCCAGCTGACATGGTATGTTCAAGGAAGGAGCAACTTCCTCATGGCTTACGCAATCTAAAAACACCTGTTTTTACAAGTCTAGTAGAGTAAATTTATCCTCTAAACAGAATGTTCACCATTACAAAGGGAGCCCAGTCATTAGATTATTCAGCGATGTAAAGATCAGTGTGGGAATTTGAACTTTTTTTCTATTTGTGAACTAATATCTCCAAGGTGTAATTAGAAAGGAGAGAAAGAAGCCTGGTAAGAATAAAATGACACCTGGGGAAATAACAATCATAAGAAAGTCAAACCTTTTACAGAAAAAAGTACATTTTCCCTTACAGTAAAACACACTGGTATAAATATACTTACACGGTTTGTTAAGTGGTTACATTTCAATGGTAAACAACAAACAATACGTGTCTCTACTTCTCTGCTCACACTTTTGTAAAAAAAAAATCTCGGCTTTTGAAAGTAGATGAAAGAGCTGCTCAAGGGGCCAGAGAATATCAGTAGTTAAAGTATTTGTTGTATAATGATGGCGACTGCATTCAGATCCCTGCAACCCCTGAAAAACCACACATCTGTAACTCCAGCTCCAATTTAATTCCTCCTACTGTCTTCTAGGGATGAGTTCAGGGCTTGTGTTATTGCCAGGATTGTCACCGAGGTAGAGATTTCTCTTTTTCAACAAATCCTATTGACAAAGCTGAGACTTTATTTATTCTCATTGGCAATGTTCTTGTCCTTGGTGTGTTGGTACCTGTTGTACAATAGTTTCCTCCAAGATTGAAACATTCCACCCTGATGGGAAGCTCCTTAAGTGGGAATACAAACAACTCAAAAGAGCTCAGAAAGTCCCTGAAACTGACAAGATTCACTAGACCCCTCCTTGCCAGAATAAGCAGTAAAAGCTTAGAGTCCCTCTCAGATGGAAGGAAGCAGAGCAGCAAGGAAGACTCTCAGAAGAGCTGACCACAGACCAGCTACCAGGAAGAAGCAGAAACCAGTCAGCTGCTTGAAAGAGGTTTAGACCAACCAAGTCACTTGGAAAGGACATTCTCTGGCCTGTTTAGTTGCCTGCAGGGTGTGCAATGCTTCCAGGTTGCCAGCTGTTGTGAGCTGTCACTCATGCTGAGGGCGGGCTATGATGATGCACCTGTCTTTGAGTCATTTCTGCTCTTGTAAATAACCCCTCAACCATATCATTGTAAGTAAGCCCAATAAAACTTATTAGTTCACTAAGTTGGACTTTGGTGGTATCGAAACTTTGATCTGTCCTGGGTTGTCTATCAGGGGAGAGTAGACGTGTGTGTTTCATGTTTACTCTTTTTCCCCATGAAAAGTTTTGTCACACAATAGTACCTACTGGGTTTTATAACTGTAAAATTCTATTTTCTTTGTAATTAGTAAGCATATCGTGAGGAGCCATTTTAAAGGGCAATTATATTTTCTTTAATATTATTGACCATGATGGACGATTTCCTAAAAGACAAATGTGCTAATCAGGCAAGCTAGATTATACTGAGACTATCTAGGCAACGCTGTGCTTTACAGAATGGAACTGAGATGTGTATGATTAGTTTGCAACGCTAACCCTGTCTTCCAACTCCTGGACCGAATTGAGGGTGAGCAGGGCAGTCACCCTCCAAAGAATGTTGATTTACATTCTTTCAGGTCACATCACAATCAGCTATGGAACCTTGAAGGCTGTGGGTAGGGCAACCTCGGAGTCAGGCATCACTTGTGAGGCTTGCCTCCAATGTGTTAGCTGCATGGTTAAGGTCTGGTATCTTACAGTGGCTAGGACAATCTTTCTGATTTCGAAGTTCTGGATCTTTAGCTTGTTACTGAGCCCTTGCAGGCCCCTTCTGAGGAAGAAATCCTAGAACTCCACCAGGTTCCTCACAGTGGACCCCGGTGAACTGCCAGCATTTGATTATTTACCAATCAGTTCCTGTTGTCAGCTCAATTGACTTCTTACTCTGACTGACCCTGACGTCCAAAGTCAACTCTTGTTTATGAAGAAAAGCTATTCTGAGCTCTTCATCCTGTGGACTGATAGGTTTCCAACCTTGAACCAATTTGTGGATTATACCATCATTTGAATAAGTAATTCTTCAGATATCAAGGTGACAATAGCCCAAGAATACCCAGCCAGAGGCAGGCAGACGGTTGCATTCATTTGGAAATAGGAAGGCTATACCATACCAGGGAGCTAGCACCCATTAAAGACAAATCCTGAAGTGAGTCCTTGTGGCAACCTAAACAGTGTGTGATGGAGATGTCGCCTGAAGCTTCTGGGCAAGGTCGAAAACGGAAATACAAGGATGAAGATGGGACAGAGATTGAGTCTGAAGCTTTGGGACAAGGTAAAAAAGTGAAATGCAAGGATGAGGGTGGAACAGGTTTGGTGTTTGAAGAGCCCAGCAAAACTCAGAAGAGGACACCTCAGGAACAGCAAGACCGAGAGCTTCAAAGTCAACAGCCATGCAAGGATGAGGTACGGGAACCCCGTCAAGAAACTCTAAGACAACTAAAGCCCCTAGAGTGGGCCACAGGTCCACAGGAGCAGGCTGTAACTGGGAGAGAGTCTGGGGATGGTGGCAAGGGTCGCAAGCGGCCCTGTTGCCTCATGGAGCAATATGCCGAAAACCACCAAAGGCAAAAGTACCAAAGGTTACTGCAGCACCTTCAGCCCAGTGATCCTATGAAATCTGACCCACAGAGGGCTCACACAACCCTAGTGGATACTCTGAAGATCGAAGATTGTGTGGAAGTGCACAGTCATGGATCCACAACAACCCAGTGTGATCCTAAACAATCTACTGTTGTTACCACAAAGGAATGTGTCTCACCAGACAAAAAAGTGAAGACGTGTACAGAGAACTCTTCTGATACACAGACAAAAGATGCAGTAAACCTTGAAGGAAGAAGGGGACACCACTTGGAGCCTGACTTGCTAAGAGCAGAGGCTCAAGTCTTCCTGCATAGTGGCAGCAATAGGTCACTCCCCAACAAGAAGCCAGTAGTTATGGCAGAGAAAAAGCCTGTTGCAGAACAGGAAAAGGGGAGAGGAACAGATGAAGTCCTTAATGTTACAGAGGACATGGAAAAGGAAATAAGAAATGCACTAGGTCCAGGACCCCAGGAAGAAATCTTAACCAGTGCATTCAAACTGCATATTACTCGAGGAGATATCCACACACTAGAGAATGGTAAGTGGCTCAATGATGAGATTATCAATTTTTACATGAATCTTCTGGTTGAGAGAAATAACAAAAAAGGGTACCCAGCTCTTCATGTGTTCAGCACTTTCTTTTACCCCAAACTAAAGCATGGAGGCTACTCTTCTGTTAAACGATGGACTCGAGGAATAAAACTGTTTGAAAAGGAAATTATTCTAGTACCTATTCACCAGAGGGTACATTGGAGCCTGATAGTAATCGACCTAAGAAAACAAAGTATCATATACCTCGATTCAATGGGACAGACAGGGCAGAGTATTTGTGAGACCATCTTTGAATATTTACAAAATGAGAGCAAAACTCGAAGGAACATTGAGCTGGACCCTTTGGAGTGGAAAAGATACAGTATGACTTCAAAGGAGATTCCTCAACAACTGAATGGGAGTGACTGTGGAGTTTTTACTTGTAAATATGGAGATTACATTTCTAGAGACCAACCACTTACCTTTTCTCAGCAACACATGCCCATCTTTAGGAAGAGGATGGTGTGGGAAATCCTGCATAATCACCTACTGTAACAACATCCACCTGGATCCTATGGAACTGGTACACTTTTCCATCGATGTTTCTATATACCTCAAGCAAGATGGGTTGAAAAGATTTAAAACAGATACTGAGCTGCCTGACATGGAGGAAGCCCACTCTCTTCAATGTAGTCCTGACCTGGGGAGTTCTGACCAATGCCATCTATACCTGCAAGGAACTACTGCAAGCTTAGAAACCGCTGATCAACCCACACAAGAACACATGTTCAAACAACATTGTTTTAATGTTGGATTTAGTTTATGAATTTTTTAATGTTGGATTTGGTTTATGAATTGTTTTAATGTTGGAATTAGTTTATGAGTTGTTTTAATGTTGGATTTAGTTTCTGAATTGTTTTAATGTTGGATTTGGTTTCTGAATTGTTTTAATGTTTGATTTATTTTATGAATTGTTTTAATTTTGAATTTAGTTAATGAATTATATTTATTGTCTTCCTCGCCCTCCAATGATAATGTTTTCACTCACTCATTTGCAAACCTTGGCAGTTGTCATTTTACAATATTCTCTAGTTGCCAACTCTACTCCTTATTTGAACTGTTTATTTCTGAAAGGAATGCTCATCACACTCTCATTTCCTGCTTAAGATCCGGAGGGACATCAGCAAGAAGAGGCAGGAAGTATTGACTCTCATTTCTATTGCTGGAGTTGTATCTGTTAAATTGAAGTTAGAGGTGGTATTTTTTAAAGCTTGAAAACAGTACAAGAAAGGAGAATGAACTGCACAGACTGATGCTTTCCTGACCCATCATACTCTACTGGACTTGCATAGGATGCAGAACTGTTGAGAAAAAGTGTCATGCTTATCTAAAGACACATTCTTTCCCAGAATTAAGGAGACTTGCCTTAGTTTTGGGAAGTTGATTACAAGTAACTATAATGGTAAATATCCATTATTATCCCAGGTCTCATTGAATCTAAACCTCAGCTTTGCTATATTGAATTATTTGAAAAGTTTGATTCAACTTAAAGTTATGTTTTTGACTAAATTCATTAGATTAATATTGCTGTATCCCATTCCCACTGTGGAAGTGGGGATTTAGGGTTGATATTGCTCATTATACAATAATCCATTTTACATGTGATAAATTGTATTTAACTTTTCTGTTCATTATATTATAGTTGTGTTTATGCAATTTTTATTTAATAAAGTTTAAAATTGTTCAGAAAATATTTTGCAAAAATTTTCTTGCTATACACCACCAACTAAAGTTAAAACAATACTAGATAAACAATTTAAGCAGACCTATAATCCCAAGTAAAATAGAAGCAGTAATTAAATGTCTACCAATAAAAGAAAACAAAACAAAACATAAATAACCAGGACAACATGGTTTTAGCATAGAATTCTACAAGACTTTTCAAGAGGAGTTAATGACAATACTCCTCAAATTATCCCAGAAAATAGAAACATGAAGAGCATTGCCCAATTATTTTAAGAGGCCACAGTTATCCTGATACCTAAACCACATAAGCACTCAACGAAGAATGAGAATCACAGGCAAATTTACCTCATGAACATCTATGCAAGAATTCTCAATAAAATACTTGCAAACTGAATCCAATAACACATCCAAAAGATTATCCAGCACAGACAAGTAGGGTTCATCCCAGAGTGCAGGGATGTTTTAGTCTATGTAAATTGGTAAATGTAATCCACCATATAAACAATCTGAAAGACAAAAACCAAATAATCATCTCATTACTATAGATACAGAAAAGACATTTGACAAAGTCCAACACCTCTTCATGATTAAAGTCCTGGAGTGATTAGGGATATAAGGGATGTGCCCCAACATGATAAAGGAAACACTATGATAAGCAATTCCATAGCCAGCATGAACTTAAATGGGGGGGTGGACTCAAAGCAATTCCACTAAAATTAGGAACAAGTCAAGGTTGTTCACTCTCCCCATAATTAATCAATATAGTACGTGAAGTCTCAGCTAGAGCACCAAGAGAACTGGAGGAGATCAAGGGGATCCAAACTGCAAAGGGAGAAGTGAAAGTATCTTTATTTGCAGATGATATGATAGTATGCATAAGTGACTCTAAATATTTCCTCTGGAAATTCCAATAGCTGACAAACACTTTCAGAAAAGTAGGAGGATAAAGTGAGGGGAAACTTTTATCATATATTACATGCAAAATCAGTAGCCTTCCTATATTCAAAAGACAAATGGACTGAGAAAGAAATCAGAGAAACAACTCCTTCCATAATAACCTCAAAAATTATAAAGTATCTTGGGGGTAACTCTAACCAAGCAAGTGAAAGACATTTATGATAAAACCTTCAAGTCAAGTCTTTGAAGAAAGAAATTGAACAAGATATCAGAAGATGGAAAGATTTCCCATGTTCATGGATTGGTAGAATTAATATAGTAAAACTGGTCATCCTGCCAAAAGCAACTTATAGATTCAATGCAATCCCTATCAAAATTCCAACACAATTCTTCACATAACTTGAAAGGGCAATTTTCAGCTTTATATAGAAACACAAAAATCCCAGGATATCTTAAACAATTCTGGAAGTTTCCTTGCACTAGGTTTCCAGCTTGTCCCTAAGCTGTACCCTGCAATCCAGTTTTCTCTTCTAATACTCTCTCCCTCCATCCTCTCCTCCATACCTGAACCTTTCTGTTCCCATTCCCTCACTGTATAGGATAATCATGCCTGTTTTATTTTTTTCTAATAAGTGAGAGAAATGAGTTGGGTCGGCAATGGAAGGGAAATAGAGAAGAACTGAGAGTAGAGTGAGGGGAATCTTTTATCATATATTACATGAAAAAATCTAGTTTTGATCAAATAAAAGCAAAACAAAACAAATAAAAAACATTCAATCTCAGGAATTCTGTTACAGCAGCACAGAATGGAAAAAGGTTGGTGTACTACACCGAATTCAAAGACTTTTTACTTAATGAAGAGCACCGTACTTTACCTCCTTTTGTCTTCTGTGACCTCAAGGTATTTTCTTTTGTTATAAAGATGATTATTTGAAAAATAACCAGACATGGATATCTGGAGACTGGAATTGGAGTCAAGAACACAGTTCAGAAGACACATGATTTCAGCACGAACTCTGATGCACTCAATTTCTGATGATGGCCAACTCGTGAAACTTCCTAAGCTTATTTAGTATGACTTTACTCTCCTGCAAGCAGAAGAATAACAGCATCAATCTTATTTACTCATTTCTAGGAGCAGTAGATAGCAAGCAGGAAATCTTTACTACATTTTCCAGAAACATGAACACTCAACACTCAAATGTTAACTGTATTATAGTTCTTTCTAAAATTCTTGGAGTTAAGCAACGAACAAAAAATTACATAAATCTTTCCCCCTCCTCTTTTCTCTTATGTGATCCACTAACTAGATACTACACTGAGGAATCATGGATAAAAGGAAGGTACGCCAACCATTTCTGTGATCTTAATGGCCACTAAGTTCATGAAACTTGTTGTGGCAGAACAAAATGCTTTCTGCCAGTCCTTTTTTTTTTTATCAAAAGAATATTTTCGAAGAGAGGGATTCTCAGGGCAAGCTGGCAAGAATTATAAGCATCCTTTTATTTTCTCTTCACATATTATTTCTCATTATAGGAAGATGACCTCTGACTTATCTAGGAACATTTGGATACTTTAGGATCTTCTAGTAACTGTCTTTCTAGAAACTTGAATGTATACCAAAGTGTCTGACAAATAGAAACATTATTATAACTCTTCAAATAAAGTTAGATATAACAATAGACAAATATTGTGGAGTTTTCTAGTATTTAAAAGCATTACTAGGCTGTGGCTTGACTTGAGCTAATCTTCCTGTCCTAGTAAGAAGACAGGAAACTCTCAGCATAGGCTCTTGTTTAGGAGGAGGTTAGTGGAGAATGCTTGAGCTCTTTCTTTGATTCTCTGGTTAATAGAAAAGAATTCTGTATAATATAAATATTCCTACAAAGGTTCAACATCTTCACCCCGTGTTCCCACAAAGGAATCATATTTAAAAATTACAGTTTCAGACAACAGGAATACATTTCAGTTAATTCAAAGAGAAAGAAAGGGAATTAAAAGAATGAAATGAGTAAGAAATCTGTAGCAAAATATTTTTGAGGGTTTTTATGATTTTCTTACCAGATTTCTCATCGATGCATCTTAATTCTTCTTGTCCTAGCATACACTGTATCTACAAATAGGATTTTAATTACTTGAAAGGAAAAATCTTGTTATTCAATAGTCATCATTACTATTTCTAAATTACTAAATTTCATTACTTATCTTTGTTGCTCAACAGTCATCCATTCCTTTACATTCAAACCCATGTGAGTTTTTTCTTTGAGAAACAAGAATACTAACATGGGTTAGTACTCTAAAAGGGTCTAATACAGAAAACTTATGTTACTCAAATTTAAGACACTCAAACTCGTATGACTTCCATGAAAGTGCCAGAGATGAGTACAGAAGTAGAATCCCATTTCTTTTGTTGGTGAATTTAATTAAACCAAAATGTTCTTTATGACAAAGCATTTATTTGTCAAAATGGAGAATTACATCTGCATTTTGACAAGAAGGCCAAACCAGATGTTTCCTTGCTTCTAAGATGGTACCTCAAGCATGGACTTGACAGGAAGGTAGAAGCTGTTTAAGACTTAGGGACTGTATAAAATTAATAATAAAAGCTTTGTGTCTTTCAACAGTCACTTTGGAGACTATTATCTGGAGAAATAAGCAGAAGATATGGTCACCAATAGCAACCAGCAACTACAAGTTTTTATGAAGTTCAGATCTCTGATGAATCCCCTTTCTAGAGTGGCAGTATAGAAAATGGTCCATCTTTAAGCTTAGCAATATTTTTCAAAGAACAATACAGAAATTCACTCCTGCAGGTTAGGTGGGTCTTGCGGGATGGTGTAGTGTGTCTGGATTCAGTTTCCTATAGGAATTTGGATCCCTCATTGCCTGGTGCTGAAAAGGCACTATCTCCTGTGACTGCTATAGACTAGTAACACATGTGTTTTGCAGCTGAATTTAAAGTATCTCTTGCCATTAGGTAGATAACTCTCATACTTGACCTACATGAAGAAAAAGTTCTCAGTATGAAACAGATTTATCTGCTTTAGATGGATAGAGGGTAGGGATAAGGACTACAAACAGGAGATAAAGGAAGAGGGAGGAGTGATAACTAAAATGCATAAGTGGCTCATGAAATAGACAAAGAAAATAGAAAACCTAATTAAGAAATGGGCAAAGGACCTGAACAGACATTTCGTCAAAGAAAGTTCCCCGGTGGAGAAATATAATAGGATGAGGAAATGATAAATAACAAAATCTTATTCAACTTAACAATTCTTGGAATCCAAGAACATGGTGCTGGCAAACCATGAAGATTTTCATGTGTGCTATGACATGATGGAAAGGTAAGTTTTCATGTATGGCATAGAGAAAGTCAAGTGATCACTGCTATCAGTAGCCCATTCTCTTAAGAACATCATCATTAATCCACCAATGAGGTCAGAGTTTTCGTGACCTAATCACTTCCTAAAGTCCCATCTTTCGTCAAAGAATTGTGTGTCAAAGCCGCAGTGAACAAAGAGGCCACACCACACTTATCAGAATTAACATCCTCCAGTTACTGACATCAACTATCAGCAGGCGAGTCCAACAGAACACCTGTTCATTGCTGGCCTTAGCAGGAAGTGGGCAGCCCTTTCAAACGATGCTCGGCAGCTTCTTCTAGAACCAAACACACTCATAGCATATGACTAAACATCCTCACTCCTTGGTGCTTACCCAGTAGAGTTGAGAACATATGCTAATGCTCCTATATATGTTTTCAGGGCTGGCCATTTATGCTAACACTCGTATATACACTTGTATATACACTTTCAGGGCTGACCATTTAGGATAGCTAGCTGGTTTGCTTTCCCTGGCGAAGACCATTTCTTTCACTTCCAGCATTCCTTAGTTGTTGGTAGTTCTTTGTTGAGGGAGAGTTTAAAGGGAGGCAAAGGTAGGGAGAAGTAATGTAATTGTTTTATAATATCAAAATTAGAAGAGATAATGTTAAATATGCTAACAAAATAAAATGAACATTTATAACCACATTATTCTTAATTGCCAAATCTTGAGACAGCCAGCATGCCTTCAACAGGTAAAAGGATAAACTGTGATATGTCCAGACAGGAAAATTATTCAGTGCTTTAAAAGGAAGAAATTTCAAGCCATGAAAACACATAAATGATTATTAAATGCACACCACTGGTGGCTTCTGAGTGTGAAAAGTCTATGTGCTCTGTTATCACAGTGATATGACGTTCTGGAAAATGCAAAATGATAAAGTAATGGAATGATTGGTAACTGTGGCCTAGGGAGCTTTAGGCCTGTTAAACTGAATCCATTTTCTGTTGCTAGTGCACAGCTCTATAGAATTCACAACTATAGGTAAGTCATGTTAAAATGTGGTCCATATTGGCTGATAGTTCTATTCATGGCCTTCTTGTTTGCAGTCATCAGGTGACATGGGTTCTTAATGAAGAAAGATAGAGACTGAGTGATGGACACAGCCAACCTGTTGTTTTGTTTGTTTGTTTGTTTGTTTGTTTTTATCACAAATGTACTCTTAAATCTTAATCATTCAATTGGTTGCATGAATTGATTATTCCATTCATAAAAGCAGAGCCGTGCGGGGCAGTGGTGGGGCACACCTTTAATCCCAGCACTCGGAAGGCAGAGTCAGGCAGATCTTTGTGAGTTCGAGGCCAGCCTGGTCTACAGAGCAAGATCCAGGACAGGCACCAAAACTACACAGAGAAACACTATCTCAAAAAACCAATAAACAAACAAACAAATAAACAAACAAACAAACAAACAAATAAATAAAAATAAAAATAAAAAAGCAGAAGCATAGCCGTAAACAACTTTTGACAGATCTTAGCCATTGCTTAATATGGCGTGATGAGGATTCAACCATCTCATACCATAGAAGAAAGTCTTCTGTGTGAACTACAGTGGGGATATCAAATCATCATAGACTTGTCCAAATCATATAACACAAAACATTAGCGTGAATGTAAACGAGGCAGGCAAGTTTAAGGACTACCCAGTGACCCAGGTCACCTCCTGTTGAAAACACTTTTTTTCTGGCTTTCCTGCTAGAGCAATACCTAGGCTTTCCATCCTGATCATTTGGACTCGGGCACAACCTGGTAGGTAGAGAGAAAAGGGGCCAGTTCAGCTCAGACTGGTGCTGGGCATGAGCATGGTGAAGGCCGAAGGTCCTCTTGGCCATATCATGCACAGGGCATGTATGCATATACTTAAAATTTGGGGATCCATCCCACCCCTCCCACGGGGCGGAGTGGGGAGAGAGAGAGAGAGAGAGAGAGAGAGAGAGAGAGAGAGAGAGAGAGAGAGAGAGAGAGAGAGAGAGAGAGAGAGAGAGAGAGAGAGAGAGAACCAGTTCTGGGAAGCGCACTCTCTGCACTTACCGCCACTTTCAGTAAATCTTGTTTTCACTTCTGCTTTCCTGTGTTTTCTTCCTTTTTAAATTTTATCATAAGGTGTCACCTGTAAGCAAGGGTGTCAGTTTCCACAGCAACAGCAGCCGTCCTAGGCCGCTAGAGCGGTTACATCATCACGTGTCCCCGGGTGCCTTTTCATGTCCCCTACACCGACAGGTGCGCCCTTTAAAAGTGCCCGCCAGAGCACAGCTCTCTCATCTCTTGCTTCTCTTTGTCTCTTCTTTCCTCTCTTGTGTCCCTTCTTCCTCTTGTCTGCCTCTCTCAAGTCCCCACTCCATCGCGGCCTTCACTCTCCCTGTCCTCCAATAAACCTCTTGCTGCCTCCGGTGTGTTTGATTAGTGGCATACCTTGGCAGGGCCCAAGGGAGGGTACCCGCTTCGCCTTTCTTTTGATCTATCCTTTCAGAGGGGACAGTGGAGCCACTGAACCGGACATGGGTAGAAGGAAAGGAGTATTGGGGATCACACTGTGAATGCAATCCCCTGGGGAGAGCTGGGGGGACTGGGGGGGGGGGTGTGGGTGTGGGTGTGGGCGGAACGGGGGAAGCAAACTGGCAGCAGGAAAGAAAGCAGATTTTCTATGACAGTCAGCAAGATCGGGGTCTTTGAAGTAGATGCCCTTGCCCAGGGCAGTTGACCTTTGGGGCAGACTGAGGAAGATCCCTGGTAAACAGAAATCTGCCCTAAGCTATCTTCTTCTCTAGTAAACAGAAACCTGCCTTTAGGTTTCTAAGAAACCAAGTGGGTTTCTGTTTACCCACTAACAATCCTGTTTATCTGGCCAGAGTCTTCCTGATTAGGACTTTGCCACCAGCACTGCCATTTTGGACCAACAGTACCTTGACATTATGTCACAGAGAAAACAAAAGATGCCCTCTGGAAACAAACTTTATATTTGAGGTGATAATGGTGGTTCGGTGGTTCATGGACTGTAACAAATCTGCTACTACAGTGATGGTGGTGTGGATGCTGTGGGAGGCTACATGGGTGATGCCATGCTGACCCTCTGTATACCTTCTTCTCAATTTTACTGTAGACTTAAAATGTTCTAGTAGGAAATTTTATTAGCTTAAATAATAAAAACATGAGTGACAAAGGAAAGTGTTATTGGAAATCTGGGGGTAGTCACTATACATTACCAAGAAAATCAGAGTCACCTCTTGGGGTTCTAAGTTTCAGTAATAAAAGAATGTAAGAACAAACCCAAACAGAAGCTAAAGAACAATTTTATTAAAATTTAAAAGAAAACTCCAAGGCAGACAAGCTGTAAACCTTGGCAGCTGTCTGGAGGAAGAGAATGGAGAAAAGAAGGACAAATGCCATAATATTTGAGTTAGTTAGCATAGACATGAGACACAGGATTAGCAAGCAGCCACGTGGTGGGGAGGGGAGTTGGATTTCGATAAGGAAGTCCAAAGGACTAGAAAAAGCATGCTTGGGCTCTGGCTAGCATCTGAAGGAAGAGAAAAAAAAAAGAAGAAAGAAGAGAAGAACTCAGAAAAACAGGCAGATCCAAGAGAACAGGCTTATAAGGATTATACTAAGGGGAAGAAATTCTGGGAAGCAAAGGCATATTAAAGGGCTAAGTATTCCTTCTATCCTTAGCATGGCTTAAGATGGACTCACCATCTCGGCGAGTTGTCCTTTACCCAACCCAACTGGATTAATTCTTTTATTTAAAATATAACAAAATAAAGTATAATAAGGTAAAAAAAAAATCACATCAAAGTTGGACAAGACAGAACAACAGAAAGAAAAGAGCCCAAGAGAGGGCACGAGAGTCACAGACCCACTCATTTACACACTCAGAAATCTCATTAAAAAAACACCAACCTGGAAGCCTTAAAATAAGCACAAAAGACCTGACTTTCTGAGTCTATGAAACTAATAACTTGCAAAAGGGACCCTGTGTTTTCAGTGAAAGAGGGAATATGAATACTATATATTGATAAAGAAATATAAAGGTAAGAGCCTCTCAGAATGATAATTTAAAAAAGCAAGTGTGAGAGAGATAGCTCAGCTGGCAAAGGCACTTGCTAGCATTTTATTAAACCAATTCAAGTGACAAATCTTTACAGTGTACAAGAAGGTCATTCCACAGCAAATTAGCTTTTGTTTTCCTAGCCACAACATAGCAATATCATGGTGGGTTTTGTTGTTGTTGTTTTTTTTGTTGTTGTTGTTGTTATTATTATTATCATTATTATTATTATTTTAGTGCCAATAGAGTATAATCATTGACAATGAACCTGCAAGCCCTGGAATTAAATGGTGTTGCTCAGCAGCAATCATCTGTAATGCCTGGATGCACTTCTATTAATTTTATTCTAGCCCATTGTTGAATTTAAGAAACAAAATTTTAAAGTTATGGCTTAGTGCTGTTCCAGATGTTTGGAACGAACTAATTTAGACTGTCAGAACTTTAAAAACTTTATTATCCTCCACAAACTAGCAAGCAGGGTATATTCTTGGTAAGTAAAGGCTGGTTTTAGGAACTTTGGATTACATCTGTGGCCTCAGTCTTATATTGTGGCCAATAGTGTTATTCTACAGCCTGGTTTAAAGACTTATGTCAGGGTGGAAATCTCAGAAGTTCATTGTGGAATCAATTAGAAGCAATCTCAGAAGTGAAACAATAGAAGCCTGGCAAGAACTCTAGGATATGCAACTTGAGGTCAAGACCTGAGCCCCAGTGGAAAGATGGAAATCCTTGGAGGTGGGAAAGAATGAAAATATTAAGATATATAAAAACACATATGGTCTTATATGCAGTGTATCTTATACACATGTAGGTCTTACAGATCTCAGGAGGTAGACTCAGAATCACCCTAAAAGAGGTTGGGATTCTGCCAGCCTCTACCTCAAGCACAGAATCTGTGAAGTGCATGGGCTTTTTCCACTGCTCTTCACACCTCAACTTCCAACAGATGTAGTAGTCAGAAGCCAACCCCAGTCAATGCTGGGGGTGAGGGAAGAGTTATGACCACATTTTGTCTTCTTTTCAACGTCCCACTTGTTCTAGAGGGAACTCCTGCAGAAGTCCCTTCAATTCAATGTATTTTCTGGAAGAAAACGGATAGCAGCAAGGGTCAAAACTCCTCTCTACACAACCATGAAGGTAGGAAACCTTTAGGTACCTGGTGTAAGACACAATTAATACACAAGCTATGACTAAGCAAAAACCTTGTAGAGTCAATTAATTCTGAAACGCATTCTATATCTGTCAATAATAGATCTAATTTTTTTCAGGTTTAAAGATTCATAACCTGGCTTCCTCATTGCTTTGAATGTTTTGTTTAGGAAAGCACTTTAAGAAGTACGAACTAACAAAAACACTGGGCCTAACCTATATTTTTTTTAAATCATATGGTATGTTAAAAAACAGAATCAGTACAGTAAAAACATAATAAATGCACAGATGTAGTCATACAAGTCTGGTTTATTGAAGAGAAACCACAACAAAACCATAATGTCTGGAATGAGAATCTTAGGTTCCCTAGTAACAATGCACAGAAATTCGCATAAGTGAGATTTTATCCCTACAAGTACTTGATTTCACTATGCTTTGTGTTTTAAAATATGATGTGTCAAAGATAGATTTATTTCCCTTGGGTTTTGTTTCCAAGTTATGGTATTTAATTTGATGCTGTCTAGTTTTGCAGTGGGCTAGCAATAATATGATATACAAAGTAACAACAAATAGCCTGGAGAGCTCTGTTGGTTGTGTCCTTGAGGTAGTGAATATCTAACCATAAGCATCTTGAATACTTATGAATTACACATGTGAGCAAATGCTGGCCTATTATGGTTGGATTTACCTTACATTGTTTTCAGCACTAAGATTAAAAAATTTTTATGTCATATTTATGACATATTTACGTGCAACCTATAAATTTTCTTCTCTTCATATTGCAGATATGAAGGTGATTATATGACACAAGGCATTTCAAATGCTAAAGTACATACATTTACAAATGGTTAGCCACCCCTAACTACCACGGATTGACTACCATAACAAAACACCGCAGATGGGCTGGTTTAAATCACAGAAATTAGTTTCATCGTAGTTCCAGAAGTTGGCAGTCCCAGATCACAGTGTCGGTGGTTGCACCTAAGGGCTCCTTGGTCTGCAGAGAAGGCTGCCTTCTAGCCGTTTAAACATGGCATTTTCTATGTGCACTGGCATCCCTGGTGTCTCTCCCCCTCTTAGAAGGAAACCAGTAGCACTAGATATTTTTTAACCTTAATTACTGTAATATAACTTATCTCCAAGTATAGTTACATTGGGAGTTTGGGCTTCAATCTAAGAATTTGCAGGAGACACAATTTAGCACATAGTACTCTAAAACCTTGGGAAAATAGTAAAGAAGTATCCTTTATGATGCTTATAGTTAAAGTCAACATCACAGGTCCTCTAGCCTCTGTTTTTTATGTTGTATAATTTTAGCTTCAATGTTCCATTCCATGTCATATATCTTTACATACAATGCTATCATGGACATAGATACTTATATTGCTAGGTTTCTCTGCTGCTGGAATCATACAAGACCTGGCTTCATAATTCCTTTTCATTATAAAGATTGTAGAAATACTGTTTTAATGAGGGTTCTCCAGAGGAACAGAACCAAGAGGATTAACATAAATCAGAATTTATTAAGTGAGCTTCAAAATAGTAACAACAGGCAAGTCACACCCAGATGCTAAGAACCCAGTACTTGCCCTTGGGGCTAGGCCTCAACAGTTGGGGAAGTCCCAGCATAGCTGTATATCCATAGGGGATCACACCAGTAGTCATTCAGTCTGCAGGGCAGGTGCCCAGAGCCAGGGAAAGTTTCTGTAGAGCAGCAGTTCTCAACCTGTGGGTCATGACCCCTGTGGGGGCCTACAAGGACCCTTTTACAGGGGTCACCTTAGACCATCAGAAAACACAGATATTTACATTATGATTTATAACAGTAGCAAAATTACAGTTATGAAGTAGCAGCATATAATTTTACAATTGGGGGTCACCACAACATGAAGAACCCTATGAAAGGGCCGCAGCATTAGAAAGGTTGAAAACCCCTGCTGTACAGCTCTGGTCCCTATTTGATGAGGCAAGCTTGGAAAGGCTGGTTCTGCTGATAGTGAAGGAGTGGTCAGAAGCAGCAGTTTAATTTGGCAAGACAACCCAGTCACAAGTAGAAAGGCTAAGCGAACCACAGGAGGCCAGATCAACTTCCTTTGTCAGCCCTTTATATTGGTACTCCTACCAGAAGGTGCTGCCCACAATGGGTGGGCCTCCCCTCAGTAGTCAGCACAACTGTTCAGGCAAGGCTTCCAATTTAGGTGATCCTAATTTGTTTAAAGTTGACATTAGAACCAACTGTAATATCTACTAGTAAGTTCCAAATGATCAATGTATAAGTGGCAAGAGTCATTTTAGATGGTGTCTTTCTGCCTGAACGAAAACTAAAATATGGTCTTGGAAAACAGGCAAAGAAGATGTGACATTATCCACTCATAGAGAATATAGATCACTCCAAAAGAGCACAGGCTCTGATAAGAGGGATATTAAAGCAATATCCTGACGATCTTTAAGTGAACAAAGCACCTCAATGTTCAAAACAACTGTTTCTTGAATTAAAACTGGCATGTCTCTTCTTAGAATAAAACATGCTGGTGTTGTTACATTTCAATGAAATGGTAGAGTTGATTTACTTGTTATGGGAACCAGAGAGATCAAGGACACCATGAAAACACAGCCCACAGAACCAACTAAGTAGGCTCATTGTGCTCACAGAGACTGAAGCAGCCATTTCCTGCATGGCCTGTGCTAGGTCCTCTGCATGTGTGTTATGGTTGTGTGCTTAGTGTGGGAGTAAGGGTGTCTCTCACTCTTTCATCTGCTCTCGGGACCCTTTTCCTTCTACTGAGTTGTCTTGCACAGCCTTTGTGCTTAGTCTTATTTTATCTTGTTATGCTTTGTTCAGTGGCTCTCTCTGGGAGGCATGCTCTTTTCTGAAGGGAAAGAAGAATGGATCTGAGTGAGAGAGGTGAGGCAGAGGGACTGGGAGAGTGGAGGGTGGGGAACTTCAGTCTGGATGTATTGAAAACAAAACAAAATCAAAGACATGGGCATAATCAGATGACAGCTAGAGAGAAGTTAAGTGGAAACTTGTGCCCCATAGTAAAGAATATTCTGTGAGCATCTCCAAAGTTCAAATGTGGTGGATTCTTTTCAGTTAACAAAATTCAACAGAAGACACAGCATGGTGCAAGCTAAATAAAGAGGGAGAAAAAAAAGAACCAATAGGAGGCCTTGCTTCCTGTTCATTAACCATTTGAGGTTTTATTCAAAGCAGAAGATGGACACCAGGCACACATAAGAAAAATCTCTGTCATTGTTAATTACTCTCCTTTTCCCGGGTACTGCTCCTTCCTCAGCACTAAGAATCTGAAAGGAGCCCCATAAAACTGTGAACACAAATAAAATCTCAGACTGATTGAATGATGATGAGTGAAGTCACCAGTTCTGAGAGCTTTGGAGAAATGTCTCAGATGTCTTACTTTTAGAAAGTTATTCTATTAGAGGATTATTATGGTAGTTAAAATTAGAAATGGAATTACATGTGAGCCCTAAACAATAATGATGTAGCAGCTTCTAACTGATATTTAGCTGTTATGATTGATTGTGTTTGGGACAATGAAAGGGACAGGTCAACTTGTGAGAATACAATTTGTTGGCCTTTTCACTATTTCTTTAAGGGAAACACAGACAAGATCATGTCTGAGGCCTATATTCAGAGAGAAATGGGAGTGTCCCTTGTTTAGGAGATGTTTAATGCCTGTCTCCTTTGATGGTGGTATGGGCTTCACATTCAGGAATCTTAGGATTTGCCACAAAAGAAGAGGTTGGTCCTCTGTGATAGAGCAGTAGAGAGCTATTTACCTTTTAAGCCTTTACTGGACATGTTTTATTTCAGAAAAGGGCAGATACATAGAGATGCTACAAGAATCTATCATAGGAAATCCAGGTTGAAGTTCAATTATTATAGAGAATAATTCTGAAAGTTCATTTACTCCTGTCTTCATCTGCTAAGATATCAGCAGGAGTTTAATGAATGGGTATCAATGGCAAATGTTCACTACATACTTTTATCAGATGATTGAGAAGATTATTGTGGTAGTTGAAATCAGATCACAGAGAAGCAATTAGAAATTAGAGGGTCCCAAGAAGCAAATTCTGATGGGTCTGGAGTCATTCAGAGATGCACCAGTCTAACCATGAATAAATTTTAACAAAGAGGCTTTATTCAGATACTGGCACAGACTACTTATGGTGCCAGAACTGCACCCAAGAGCATGTGCAAGATGCATCTCCAAACTACATTATTCAGGGTTTATAAAGGCAAAACTCACTTCCCTCTTTGTGCAATCAGGGGAAAGCACACAGCTTGACGTACTTCCTGCCTATGTGTAATCAGGCAAGCAAGCTTGTTTACAGAAGCAAAAACATGAAGTTTGTACAAAACCAGGCAATTACAAGAACAGCCTCTAGGATTCCAGGAAGTTATCTGTCCTTGAGCAAGTGAGGCTTACAGATTAGAAGCATTTTTATTTTATAATTCTCTTAAGCACAGTAATTTTAAACTTTTAAACATAATGTTCATCATCACAAAATCACTGAGAAGTAGGGCAAGACTTGAAAAAAAAAGTGGTATGGTCGCTCATATTTTTCCAAAATGTATAATATGCTGTATTTTTACTGCTACCATTAAAAAACATGAATACTGTAAAATCAAGTATACAGAAATTGTAAGAGTCCTTTGCAATATTAAACCTTTAAGACATAATCTCTAATCACAATGTCAAATGTTATTTCAAATATATGTGAAGTATTGCTAAGAACTCAAATACATATATATTTATTTGTCACTTTTAATGTATGAGTGGGTGTGTGTATTCAAACTATTCTGCAGTATTGAGCAAACACATGTAGCTACATCATTTTATGAAGTTATTAATCGATCACACATATGTACTAATAAATGCATTAGTTGATTTGAAACAAAAAACAAGCTGATCACTATGTTTTGCCTTAAAAAGGAAGATCAAGGTGACTATGGTGGATGGAGGACACTAAATTCTCAATTTTACACTTTTCTGAATATTTTCTTTTAAGATAACCATGTTGTGCTTTTATGGTAGTTCGATGAGCGAGGGAACAAGAGAGAAAAAGGCTAATTTTCAATGGGTAAAGTAGGAAAATGACTCAGTTATAATTTTCCTCCATTAAAAAGAAAAGACCAAATATTTAAACACTAACTCTGGTTCTTTGTGGAAAAACTCTATGAACACTATACAAGCTCTTCATCCAGATTCCCTCCCTGAGCAAATCATTCCCTCTAGCTCAAGCCAGACCAAGTGTCCTCTAATCCTCCTATATGAGGTTTTCTTCCAAGCAGCTGATCTTACATGTTCTATTCTTGAAAACTCTAAGACTGTGAAGGAGAATTCTGACTCAAAGCTTTTTGTGTGGTCAAGGTGACTAATGACTTTAAAGAATACGGGGACCAGTAAATTCCCTGAGAGGTTTGAGTTCTCTGGCCTACTTTTTTTGTTACCATTATTAGTATTATTTCTTATGCTGAAGTAATACTTGGACCCAGCAGAAGGAAACCTTTGCTTGTTTACTTTGATCCTAAGAACTCACATAGAGCCCAGGTCCCCACTGGGGAAATGCATGTGAGGACAAATACACTCACAATATGATTGCTCAGCATCATATCTGTTTTCAGTACATTACACAGAGTCCTCTCTATGAGGATTCCTGAAAGAAATGTCTTTCTGGTCTCAAATATGATTAAAAGCAACTGAGCATTAATTTGTTTGTTCTTATTATGGACGACACGGATGTTGCAACAAAGTCTGTTTCTGGTTTTATAGTGTTTATGTGTAGCCTAGACTTTTCTAGACTCCAGCAGTGAAGGGCATAAATTATGCTAATATTTGAGAGGATCCCTTGCTCACACATCTGCGTATATCATGTATGCTTACATTCATTGGCTGTAAATAGCAGAATCCAACTGTTACAGCTTAAGCAAAGACTACATTAGTTAGAATGATTAGAGATGATCCACAAAACCCAAGGGCAGAGAGGCACCCTTGCCTCAGAACATCTATAACCAGAGGCTCAAGTGTCATTAGGGGCTTCCTCTCTCTGCTCTCTCACACTCATATTCTCTCTCTCTCTCTCTCTCTCTCTCTCTCTCTCTCTCTCTCTCTCTCTCTCTCTCCCTCCCTCCCTCCCTCCCTCTCTCTCTTCTCTCTCTCTCTCCCTCCTTCCCTCCTTCCCTTCCTCTCCCTCTCTCTCCCTCCCTTCCTCCCTCCATCTCCCTCTTCCCCCTGCTCATGTATTTGTTGAGACTTGACTTGTTTTCTATTATGTGATCAATTTTGGAGAAGGTTTTATGAGCTGCTGAGAAAATTGTGTATTCCCTATCTGTTGGGTTGAATATTTGGTATATGTTAAGTCCAATTCATCCAGAGTATATTTCAGCTCTAAATTTCTTCCCCAAACTTTAAGGAAAATGATTTCAGTTAACTCTTCACTGTCCACAATCCAACAATTTTAAAGTTAGGAATTTAACAAATTTAATATTGTTATGAGGACAGGAAATTGATTCTAAGAGTCTCAAATCACTGACTTTGCAGCATCGTAGTTGCTGATATACAATACAATGTGGCAGACCCACATCTGAAATATTTCCCAGCTCTGACATTCATGTGCTAGGTAATTTCATTTTTTGCATTCATAAAATTGAGATAATAATAATGCATATGCATAAGGCTATTTAATTATTAATGCATTAATACATGTAAAACCCTTAGAGCATAAGGTCATCTTTATTCTGTATTAAGTAATTCTCTTTTGTAACCCAATCCACAATTATAAGAATAATCATAACTATTCACAATAATAAGATCTACATATTTTTCAGTGAAATGATACATTTATAGTTGGTAAGTGATTTTTAATGAACACAATTATCTTACATTTTACATTTTATCAAACACAGAAATATCTTCAGGTTTGTGGGTATGAACAAAGTTTAAAATGCACAGCAGATTTTTGATACACACACACACACACACACACACACACACACACACACACACAGATTGCCCCCCAACCCCAGAAGAGTATGTCTGAAGGTAAAATAGACCACAATCATTTCAAAACACAATTGCTCTTTGTCAAGTGACAGTAGTTGAAAAACTTGGTATTTCTTTGGATGTGCATATGTTTTTCTTCAAAAAGAAAACCACCACATGACAGTGTACTGTGAATTGAATCATTTCTTTAAGTGCCGAGGCCACAAGTATAAAAACATGTCCACGTTTCCTTTCAGGCTTGACTGCACTCAGTGTCTTCTACTGTGCTTTAAACATCTCTGTCAACCGTTGACAGCTACAGAAGGAACTACTCAATACCAGTCAGATACGATGCATTTTGGTTAGGGTTTATTTGATCCTTTATGCTTTATAAGGTAGGGGGAAATTGTTATATTCGTTTGTCTAGTAAATATTTTTGATTATTGAAATTAGATTTCTCACTGGCATTCTGAATTGAAGATCAGAAAAAACAAGATGAAGCAAAGCAAGGCAGTGTTTACACAAGGAAGCTGTGCAGTTCCTCAGCAATGAGTTCCAGATGCTCCCACCTTGCAGCCCTTGGCTTCCAGGGAGGGCCTGGTGTTTGCGGTACAAGAAGCTCAAGAGGATACATTTCCTTTCAGGAATGAACCGGTCAATTCCTTCCATAATTGCAACTTCTAAGAGGGTTTACTTATCCCATCAGGTATGTCAGCCCACCTAACAGGAGCGTGGTGAAGCCACGTTTGTTAGAGAAAGTGCAACATCTCATTGGAATTTGGATGGATGAAATAGCTTTTTTTTTTTTTTTTTACAGATTCTGTTGCTGTTCATTTATCATAGTTCAAAGACGTGGGAAATTTTCTATAGCCTCACATACAAAGAGCATCAAAAGCCATAGCTTACTGAATAACTTGTATTTTGAGAGAGGGTATTCCTTGAGAAGTACAGTGGCTTTTGAATTATTAGTTAAGACACATCTGTAGCATCTTAAATGGTCTTATTAATAAGAACAATCCCAGTGCCAGTTATTGGGGTGAATGCTGGAAGATCAGAGAAGCAGAACAAGCCACAGCCACCTCACCTTGCCAATTCCTCAGCTGATCCTGTTTCCTCAGACTGGAAACCTCTGAGTCCTCATCCAAACGGATCTCAGCTGAACTGCTTCTTGAAAGCCTGAAAAGCTCAACCAGCTCTAGATTCTGGTCCTCACGCCTTATATACCTTTCTGCCATCATTTCCTGAGATTAAAGGTGTGAGTCACCATGCCTGGCTGTTTCCAGTGTGGCTTTGAACTCACAGAGATCTGGATGGATCTCTGCCTCCAGAAGGCTAGGATTAAAGGTGTGAATGCCACCATTTTCCGGCCTCTATGTCTGTCTAGTGGCTGTTCTGTCTCTATGGTGATATTTTATTTGTACTGAAATATGATTTTATGTGTATGTTAATAAATAAAGTTGCCTGGGGGTCAGAGCTAATAGCAAGCCACAGCAGAGCTGGGCCTTCATGGCACATGCCTTTAATCCCAGGACTTGGTAGGCAGAGCTAGGTAGATCTCTGTATGGTCAAGGATACAGCCAGCATTGGAGACACACGCCTTTAATCTCAATACCAACCATAGAAGACCTGGAAGTCTCTATAGACAGGCAGTGACGAGGTGGTCATGTGGTTGGGTTTACAACTAATGAGAAGGCAGAACAGAAAGTCTATATAAAGACAAACACTCAGGAAGTAGGTCTATCTTGGCTGAAGAGGCTAGCTGTAGCAGACCAGGTAAGGCTCTTAGCTCTGATCTCTTGGCTTTCTTCTTTGCATTGGTTCTGTGTTTCTTATTTAATAAGACGGTTGGTTGCATCTACATGTCTCTGACCCAAGATCAACTTATTAGGGTGCACGATATATTGGGGAACACAATATCACCACACACATCTTTTTTTATAATTAACTTTTTATTGATTCTTTGTGGATTTCACGTCATGGATCCGGATTCCACTCATACACCCCTCCCCCACCCCGCCTGTCCCCTTGCTTCTCCCTTGCAACCTACCCCCCAAAACAAAATTTAAAAGTAAAAACAAAACACCAAACCAACCAACCAAACAAACAAACAAACAAATCTCGGTATGGAGGCTGTAGTATGGTCCAGTGAATCACACACTAAGTCACACAGCATATCCTTTTGTCTGTATATCTTTACTTGCAAGTGTTCATTGGTCTGATGGGAGGCCTCTGGCTTCTACTGCACCCTCGATACTTGGCCCTCACTGGGTCTTCTCTTGGATATCCTATTATTGCCTTGTGTCACGGAGATCCTGGAGCTTTGGATTTGTAGACTCGTCCCCTTCACCTGCTCCAGTAGTTCATAGATGAGACAGGTGCTGGAGTGGGCTGCCCCGTCGTCCTGGTTCTGGGCCTGGGTGGTAGCTGGGTTGGTCAGCCTGCCAGCTTTCCATCATCATCATCATCATCTTCATCATCATCATCATCATCATCATCATCATCATCCATTTTCAAAAAAGGAGAAATTTAAAAATTAAGAAAGTCTTCCTAACATGTGAGTGCTCCAGCACTGCCTTGGCTAGCTCACCCAACGTAGCAGACAGCAAGAAGCGGTCCCGGGCCCGTTCTCCTGCTCTCACATCCTTGGATCCAACTCACGCACACCCACACCGCTAGGGCCAGCTCTACTCTTTCGCCCAGGCGAGGTTCAGGGCCTGCTGTTTGGATTGCTGCACTTGGTGAGGGGCAGAGCCGGCGCATGGCCCAGAGGTCAGCTCTCCTGTCTGGCCTGTCGCAGGTGGCAAGGTGGGAGGGGCGCGTTTCCCTTACCCTTGCCATCCCACGGCGTAACCAGGGAGAGGGCACAGGCAGCTCTCCCGCTCTCACATCCACAGGCCTGGCTCACCTGGCCCCCAGCCGACAGGTCAGCTCTAGTGTGCTGGCCAGGTGAGGTGCTGTGTCTGCTCTCCTCTGGGCTGCAGCTGGTGGGGGCCAGAGTCATTTCTCTCACCATCATAGTGGCCCCAGGGCCTTCTCTCTCATCTGCCACAGGTGGCAAGGGGCAAAGGGAGGGAGGGCATTTTTTTTCCTCACCTGTGCCATCACATGTCAGATGAGGAGTGGTGAGGTCAGCCCTCCTGCTCTCGTGTCCCCTAGGCCCACTCACATGAACCCCTGCCGACAGGATCAGCTCTCCTGTGCTGCCCAGGTGAGGTGCAGGGATGCTCTCTTAGTACTGCGGCTGGTGGGAGGCAGAAGATACATATCTTTGATGAAATGTCAAAGACTTAACTCTAGAAGAAATTTTCTGCCGAATATATTTTTACAATAAGTTGCAATTGTATGTATGTTATTCTGTGTGATTCTGTTAAAAGAAAGACTTCCTGTTATTAATTTTACAGATATCTTACGTCACGATGAATTTACTAGACAGCAGTGTAGCAGTGTAGAAGTACTGACATTTAAACTTCTACCTGCAACACACACACACACACACACACACACACACACACACACACACACACACTGTCCCTGAGCCTTGGAAGAGATGTTGCAGTACACATGTTCCATTCGGGGCTGTATTCGATAGTCTCTTCTTCTCTATACTTTGGCCAGTTGTTTGCATTAATCACCATTTGCTGCAAATAGAAGCTTCTCCAGGGAGGGTTGAAAGATCTGTTGCTGTTGGGTGTATGCAGAAAGGAAACAAGTCACAGGGGTGTCTATAGGTGTCTGTTTTAAACAGGCATTGAGAGACTTTCCACTCAGCTTTCCTGTCTGTGGGCAAACTTCTCTCTCCCATTCATTTCTTCTGCATACGTCACTGTTGTAATGAATATCTTGAAGGAGAAAAAGGAGAGGAAAAGGAGAAATCAAAAGATTAAGAGTTCTCTCAACATTAGTTTATGCTGTGTAAACCACATCTCAACAGCTAATATTTACATTTGCACACTGGAATACATTAATTAATACTTGGGAAATTCCACAGGGCATGAGGATAATGACTGACCACATTACTTCAGGGTTATTATATTTGCATTCTGACTGGTTTGAATTTGCTCAAATAGAGGACAAAGAGAAGAGTCAGTGATGCTCTGTCCTTAAATTCATGCCTTCTAGGCACAAACATGAGCTCTTCACCCTTGTATTTGAATACAGTCTATGTTCATACATTTCCAATACATTCTGTTTCAAGTCCATGTCTACCACTCTTCCACTCTTAAATGTGGAATTTCTCCTGAAGACTGGGATCTAATCCATATGGCACAGCTATATTATCAGAAAGCAACTTGCAAGTGTTTGGCAAAGTGAAATCATAGTGGTTGCCATACACTTGGGAGAAACGAGAGCTGAAGAGCAGTATCCTAATGCACGCATGTGATAAATGCAATTGGGTTGAACAACCAAGGAGTTTTTCTATTATTCTCCACTGGTACGTACTTGTGGTTCATGAGCTCAGCTGGTTGGGATTAAAGGTCAGTGCTAATGAGGTCAAAATCATAAATGTGCACTGTGAGACTTTCCTCTAATTCATAACTTAATAGTTTAACACTTAACCCCAGCCAATCATTGTGTGCTTTTATTGAAATGAAAGAATGAATGAGAGTGGGTAGAAATAGGATTCAGAAAACATGTTTCCTGATAGCCAAAATCATGTTCTTCTGGAAACAATAATAACTTACATTTAAATGTAATTTTCCTGGAATAGCCAGACAAATGGAAAGAAAAGAGAATGGTTGAGCTGTCATTGAAAATGACTTACCACTGGGCATCTTTGGTACAAGTCTTTCATTTATAGATAAGAGAACCAATTAAAATTCATGACAAGGGACAGAAGCAGGAGGTTATTGATTATTCCCTCAGTATTTTGAAGACAAAGAGAGCAAAGTTCAGTTCTTCTGACTTCTGATTTCTCTTTTAAACTAGCAAGGTGCACTGTGGTCCTATATCTGAGGTGTAGGTCCTACAAGTGAGCTGCTGGTCATATCTCAAATGTGAGGAACATATAACAAATGACCTGCCTCCAGGAGTCAAAGGAAGAGTGGAGATCCCTGTTTTCCTTAGAACATGGACAGTTCTACTCTCCTCATTTTTCCATTCCCTGATATCATCAACATCCATTTACTATAAGCTTACAAAATTTACATGAAAAGTTTTCTTCTTTTATACCATCAATACCCATTCTATTTTCAAACCCTCAAACTATCCTCCAGGAACCATGACTCCAAGACTGGCTTTTACCTGTAAAATGACATCCAAACTCTTCTTTCATGGTGTGTCAAACCCCAGGAATGTTCTCAGACATTTCTTAGCTTTTTTCACATAGATAATTCTGGATTTTTTCTAGGACATGAATGATTTTTATAAAAATACTAATTTACATAAAATCAGATGAATCTCTAAATATGGGTGGACTCTCCTTTCATTTTTACAACTTGGGTTAGCTCACAATGACAGACAACAGAGACTAAGGCAACTATACAGAAAGAAAACTAAATAGAAATTCAAAACTTTATTACATACACGACTGACACTGATTCCTTATAAACAGTGAAAGGATTCAAAAACATTAATGAAAGACTTTTGTTCAAACAATATCTGCTTTTAAAACTTTTACATTTTAAAACTTTGCTTTTAAATCTGACTTTATGTCCCTATGACATTCAGATAAAATCTGTGAATGATTATGTAGGTTTTACTCCCGTTTGTGGCATTGTGGCCTCAAATTGTTCATAAGCTTCAAATGGTGAGTACTGTCTCTTTAATTTACTTATGCTGGTGGCTCTCCACTGTGGTGAGCATCAGAAGACACAAAGGCTGTTAAAACACAGGTTGCTGTGCTTCCTCTCTGGGAGCTTCCGGGTTAGTGGGTCTGGGCAGGACTTGAGCCCGAAATTCTGACAATTTCTCATGTAAGATTTGTCCTGAGGTCACACAGGTTGAAAGCCACTGATTTATAACCTCAAAGATTCACATCTTCCCCCTCCATATCCATAAAATCTTAACTCAGAATAAATTTCCCACACTAACAATTCGACTTGACTCAAGTTTGGATTTTATGAATATCTGGAGGAAATGACCTGTGCAATTTTACTGTATTTCTTTTTGAAAAAGCTGCTTGGTCCAGGTAAGCTCTGGGTTACTCACTCAGAGCCAGATCATCAAATGTAAAAGCAAAGACAGAGTCTTGGAAAATATGCTCAAGTATTTACACATGCAATTGATCTTGTGGATATCAACAGTCTTCTTTGAAATCATTCACAGGTACAAGTATAGAAAGGAAACATGTTTTGTAATGTACAAATGAGAAGTACGGAAAGAGAAGAGCATCAAACACTGGAGAGTTTGTGATTAAGAACTACCTGGGTGGCACTGTCCCCTCGCCCTGCTCCCATCCTGGATGAAGTCAGAGTCACTCTGTGAAGTAGTCAAAATAAATATTAGTGAGATAAGAAGGAAGGAAATAACAAGAAAAGATTTATGTAAATAATTGCCGTGTCTTGACTTGCAATTTCATTGCTGTTTTTAGAAACTGTAGAAATAGTCTCAGCTCTCCTTCCATTACAAAAAAAGAGTCTAGTGTAAATATAAATCACCAGCATTTACTTCCACAATGACAGTGTCTGCTTCCACAGCACAGTTTGCAGAGATTTACTGTGCTAGACAACTGTTTTAGATCCGTGGAAGCTGTTGGGGAGACAGATCTGTATAACAGAGCATGAGAAACACTTCCATTCGCTCCGGTGTGGTCTCTCTGAATGCTTTTTCTTCGTGAGGCTATTTCCTAGAGGGGGAAGATCTGCCTTATAATAGATTCTAACGCCTTTTGTTACGGACCTCTTTGCTTCAATCTTCACTGCATTAGGCCTCCCCAGAAAGGCCAGTCACAGCCATTAAAGACTTTATAATTTAGGGTGAACAGGCATGATTATGAGTCGCAATGTGTTAAGTGCCAAAAAGCATTTTAAACGAGAGGAGACTGACAGATCTGTCAGTGATAATGCATCTGCACTCGCGTCTGACCTAAAAGCCCTTTCAACATCTGCAAGGACAAAAAGAAAAAAATAATAAAATAAAAAAAAAATCAGCCAAAGAGAGGTTGTCTTGAGATGAAAAATTAATGGCACAGCAAACTGCCTAGTTCCATCAAGGGAGACTTAAACAGCCTTACGTCTCCACTCCAGCTGTAACCTAGAATCTGGCTCTTTGGAAAAAACTGTCGTTGGGTATTTTAGGGGTGTGTGTGTGTGTGTGTGTGTGTGTGTGTGTGTGTGTGCGCGCGCGCACGCGCGCGGGCGCGTACACATGTTTGCATATGTAGTGCATGCATTATTTTCCCTTACAGGTTAACATTAGTGCAAGGGGCACAAGCAATACCTCTCATCTTTGGAACTGCTGTGACCTCCCACTGGCTCTGCTTCACAGATGAAGACTGAACTGTCTGTCAGCTCAGACAGATGTCTTCTTTGTAAAGACTTCAGCCTCTAGCTTCCTTCTCATCTGCTTTGGGTTCTTAGTCATTTCTTAACATAAGGGAGAAAAGTTGCATTAGCTTGACAAGGGTCAATTTCTGTTTACAAAGCTTAGATTGTGGAAGCCCCAAAATTCTAACTTTGGACTTATTCTTTAATTCGGTGTACAAGTCTGTACATGAAATTAATGAATAGGTCTTGCAAAGGGATGTGCAAACTATAGAAACAATAGGAAACGTCTTGCTCATATTTATGTTCTGATTATTTTCTGTCATGTGCTTCTGTAGTATAATATGGATTCTCGATTCTTGATTCAGAGTTGAAGGAGATCCTGTTAATGGATATTACTACAAAGGTGCTTAAATTGATCAAACACAGGTAACTGTGTAAAAGGAAAGTTTTGAGGTAATTTTACAATTATGTTACAGTTATGCTTAAGTCCAGTCTCAGCTGCAATTAACATAAGAAGAGCTCTCTTGAAGCTATTTACAGAAAGAAACATCCCTAGGGGTTAGTAAATTGCATGCTTTTGAGGCAATTTCCTTAGGAAGAAGCATTTATACCTTACTATGAAATCTCTTGGACATCTCCCATGGAACGCTAGAGAATCTCATAGGCAACATAATGACTACATGTCAAGGATAGAGTGATACACTGGAGTTCCCAAAGTAGTCAAAGGAGCCTACAAGCTTGCTTTCTTCTGAGCACATGTAGCAGAAAATTAGCACACAAAGACATTTGAAAATACACTTTTTTTTGCTAAGGTGGATAATGATTTTCAGCATCACAAGACAACTGCCGCTCATTCCATCCCTATTTTGTTAGCAGAGATAAAACTATTTTTATATAAACACTTTAAAAATTGTATGATGTACAGTTTATTCCTATATGGCATATGCTGGATAGTATATAGTATGACTTGAGTTTTAAAATGTAGCTTTTATTCCCACTTTTGGCCCTTTTAAGAAATGTATTTATTTTATATATATGTGTGTGTCTGGGTATATGTATGTGTATCGTACGCATGCAGATGCTAGTGCAGGCCAGAAGAGGGTGTTGGGTCCCCCCGGGAATGAATTCTAGCAATTATGAACCACTTGATGTGGGTGTTGGGAACTAATTCTTAACTGCTGGCCACTTCTCTGGCCTCTGTTTAGTGCATCTTACTCTTTAAACTATTGACTATAATGGGAAGCTATTAAATCAGACATTAAGCACTATTTCTCACCACATGTATAAAATCGTTTACACTATTCACCCCTTGTGTTTATTATAATACAGATTTTATATGTTCCTGTGGAAGACACATGGTCATGGAATCTTCCACATTATATGTAGAAGAAATAAGCGAAGGAAGAATCTTAGTATAAGTTCCTAAGAAATTACCAGTTAAAAGCTATAAAAAGACAAATTCACATGTGCAGATAAATCTCCCTCTCATGAAAGCTTAGTTCGGGAATTCTAAATATTCTTTGTGTTTTTGTCTAACTGTAACACGAATTCCTAAACGGTCTTATAATAAAAACCCAGAGCCAGATATTGGGGTAAATGCTGAAAGATCAGATAGACAAAGGAACAACCCACAGCCACCACCTCTTACCTCGCCAACTCCTCAGCCTGAAAAAGCCTCTAGCTGAAAGGGATACTTCTGCCGAAAGCCTTTAGTTCCTGTCTCCTCACGCCTTATATCCCTTTCTCTGCCCAGCCATCGCTTCCTGGGATTAAGTGTGTGTGCCACCACTGCCTGGGCCTCTGTGTTTAATCTAGTGGCTTGTTCTGTCCTCTGATCTTCAGGTAAATTTTACTAGGGTACACAATGTATCACCACATTTAACCCTATGTGTCATCCTGTCTCATTTTCTGTGTACACTCATCTTCTGTCCACACAATGTATATAAGTACTTATACATTGCTACCACAGATGTTCAAATGAGTGGTTTAACACTTTTTGGTGACTTAGTGTAAAAATATGTATTCAGGCAAAATCAATTCATTACAATAATGTACACACACACACACACACACACACACACACACACACACACACACAAAATAGAAACAGTTTGTTAAGAATGAGAAAAGTGAACCTGGAAATAGGAGAGGGCTAGGGAACTGGAAAAAGGCACATGCTCAAAAGCCGAATTAAGAATATTTTTAATGAGCTCCTTCAGTTATAAGCTATTACTATACATAATAGAAACAAAATAATTGATCTTGTTATCATGTTATCTTGGGAACTTAATTCAAAATAGAATGAGCTTATGTTCCTAGCATATAAAATAGTTGTATTGAGAAACTGGGGCTTGGAGCCAGCAATTTGGCCCAGAGGGTAGAGGCAATTGCTGTTAAGCCTAAGGAACTGAGTTTAATTCCCAGGACTCATGGTGTAGAAGGAGAGAATTAACTCCTATAAGCTGTCCTCTGACCTCCACATGTAAGTATGCACACATTTCCACACACATAAACGTAAAATAAAATGTATAAAAAGAAACTGAATGCCAAAATAATTTATATTTCTTAACTAATTTTTAAAGTTTTTTCCTTTTTTGATTTTTTTATTAATTAATTATTTTGCATCCTGACCACAGCCTTGCCTCCCTCCTCTTCCCCGACTCCATTCCGTCACCTCGCCTCTGCCCCTCCTCCCAACCACGGTTCCTCTTATTCACTCAGAAAGGGCTAGGCCTTCCATGGGTGTCAGCAAAGCACAGCATATCAAGCTGCCATAAGACTGAGCACCTCCCCCTGTATTCAGGATGGGCAAGGCAATCCAGCATGAGGAATAGGTTCCCAAGAGCCAGGCAAAGCACCAGGGACAGCCCCTCCTCCCACTGCAGGGAGTCCCACATATAGAGCAGGCCACGCAACTGTCACACTTATGCAGAGGCCTAGGTCAGTCCTATGCAGGCTCCTTTGCTGCTGGTTCAGACTCTGTGAGTTTCCATGAGCCAGGCTAGCCATTTTCCTTCAATGTCCCTGATCCCCCTGGCTCCTACATTCCCCTCCTTCTTCTCTTCAGCAGAACTCCCCAAGCTTGGTCTGATGTTCATTTGCAGATGATATGGTAGCATACATAAATGACCTCAAAAATTTTAACATGAAACTCCTACAGCTGATAAACACCTTTAGCTAAATGGCTGGATACAAGATTAACTAAAAAAAGAAAAAACAAAAAAATCAGTAGCCCTCTTATATAAAAATGATAAAAGGGCTGAGAAAGAAATCAGGGAAACATCCTTCACAATAGTTACAAACAATTTTACAATATCTTGGGGTAACTCTAACCAAACAAGTGAAAGAACTTCAAGTCTTTGAAGAAAAAAATTAAAGAAGATATTAGAAAATGGGAAGATCTCCCATGATTATGGATTGGTAAGATTAACATAGCAAAAATGGCCATCTTATCAAAAGCAATCTACAGAGAAAATGAAATACCCATCAAAATTCCAACACAATTCGTTATAGACCTTGAAAGAACAATACTCAACTTCATATAGGAAAACTAAAAACAAGGGTAGTTAAAACAATCCTGTACAATAAAAGAACCTTCTAAGGTATCACCATCCCTAACTTCAAGCTCTACTGTTCATCATCCATAGCTATTAGGGAAATGCAAATCAAAATGACTCTGAGATTCCATCTTACACCTGTCAAGACCAAAAACACAAATGACAGCTTATGCTGAAGAGGATGTGGAGCAAAACGAACATTCCTTATTGCTGGTGGGGCTGATGGGAATGCAAACTTGTTCAGACACTTTAAAAATCAATATGGTGGTTTCTCAGAAAATTGGAAATCAATCTACCTCAAGACCCAACTATATCACTGCTGCACATATGATCAAAGGATGCTCAATCATACCACAAGGACACTTGCTCAACTATGTTCATAGCAGCTTTATTTGTAATTCAGAGAAGCTGAAAACAACCTAGATGTCCCTCAACCAAGGAATGGACAAAGAAAATGTGGTACATTTACACAATGAAGTATTACTCAGCTGTTAAAAACAATGACATCAGGAAATCTGAAGCCAAATGAATGGAACTAGAAAAAAATCATCCTGAATGAGGTAACCCAGACCCAGAGAGACAAACATGGTATGTACTCACTCATAAATAGATTTTAACTGTAAAGTAAAGGATAACCATGCTACAATCAACAGACCCAGAGAGGCTAGGTAACAAGGGGGTCCAGGGGGAGAGAATGGATCTCCCAGGGAAGGTGAAATAGAGATCTCCTGGTTGGACTGGGGGCAGGTTGGTATGGTAACTTGAGGGATCAGGTTTGGGGGTGGGCAGAAGAGGAAGTGTTGAGAAAGATAACTGGAAAGGAAGGATTTAGGGAGTCGGTACAAACCTTATACAAGGGAAATTTCCCCGAATCTACAAGGATGACCCCAACTAAGACTCCTGGCAGCAGTGGATACATGGCCTGAACAGGCCATCCCCTGTGATAGGATTGGTGACTACCTTGGTTGTCATTAGAAAGCCTTCATCCAGTGATTGATAGAGGCAGGTTTAGATGTTTTTTTTTTGTTGTTGTTGTTGTTTTGTTTGTTTGTTTTCTTTACGATCAAGGTTTATCTTCTTCCTACTCTCTACAATAGTATCATTGGCAGACAGGGCTGATTATCACTTCTCACTGAGATGAAACTGATGCTCAAAGTGCTCAATTGACAGATTAACAGAAAAAAATCTGATGGCACCAAGTCTAGATTTATATTATCCAATTCTAGTTCAATGTTTTTGCTGTGTAGATTCCTGTTATAACAAGACATGGAGATATTTTCAAAGGAACTCATCCTCAAATAGCTGTAAACAGACACTGATTTACTCTGACTGCCATATTTGGCAAGAGCCAATGTCTAGATTCTCCTTTCCAACACCTCTACCGTTCAACTGCCATGCTTCCTCTCTTGGGACTTCTGAGACCTCCCTTAATCCAACAGCTGAGTGTCAAGGCCCGGCTAAGTAGGAGGCTTTTATGACACCCTTCCAGCCTCCTAGCAGGAATGTTTTCAAAATGGTCAGTGGCTGCTGCAAACTGGCCATCCAACACCTAAATATTACCTTCAGTTTCATGCAGTCACTGCAATATGCACACAGATCAAAACCATTTAGTGCTGTAAGCATGAACATTGTCCCCAAAATACTTGGTTCCCTTTCTTTCTTATCAGAATGCTTCAGAAAGAAAAATTGTTTTATGGTGAAGTATAAAAGGAAAGACAGATGTCTCTGTCTCATTACTGATGATGAATTTATGCGATTTGTAATACATTAAACATTACTGGTGCTTGACAACAAGTATT
This sequence comes from Peromyscus eremicus, assembly GCF_949786415.1. Classification (NCBI taxonomy): domain Eukaryota; kingdom Metazoa; phylum Chordata; class Mammalia; order Rodentia; family Cricetidae; genus Peromyscus; species Peromyscus eremicus. Next base: position 62,081,297 of record NC_081427.1, read on the forward strand.
AGACATTTGGAGTAGGATGTATTGTATTGCTCAATGTTCCACACAATAGTTGACAGTAATCATTAGCAGTTCAAAGATAAACAAAGCGTAGCTACTCAAAGGAAAGAAACAGTTGTCAATTCAACTCAGTTAAACTAAGATTTCTTGATGCCTTCCAAAGTGTAGGCTCTTTGCTAAGTACTAATTATCCTTATACAGAAAGGAAGGCTCCTGGGAAGACCAGCACTCTAGCAACTGTGGGATGACTTTCCCTCCTTTCTCACTTCCTTTTCCTAACTCATGTCCTGAGATTGTATCCCTAAATAATTTATATTGCCTCTAGTTTCTAGGAATAAACAGATAAATATTTCCAACAAGTAGTTAGAAATCATTTGGAAGCTGAAAAGAGGTATAGAGTTTAGATATACATACTTGGAAGCAATTGTTTAAAGGGGACAAAATAACAATCCCATGGGGTCCAAACCCCTAGACCAAGAACAGCAGGCAAGGAATGACTGCTGAGAGACGGTTAGCTTTTGTCCCACTCCAGGATGAGCCCCTAATTGGTTATCCAATACTGAGTGGTCAGTTCTGAACTCATGTACATAACAAAGTTGGGCTTTGCAGGTCGTGTGTGTGTGTGTGTGTGTGTGTGTGTGTGTGTGTGTGTGTGACTGTGTGTGTGTAACAATAACAACCAAAGCAAAAGATACCATAAGTTTGAGTGGGGTGTGGTGGGGGTCAGCAGGAAGGGTTGTAGAAGGGGAACAAGGAAGGTGTTAGAGGGAGGAAAAGGAAGGGTGGATATGACATAATTATATTTTAATTAAAAAAATTAAGAAGAATAACACTCAGAGCCATAAGAATAGATGGTGGTAAAAGAGGAAGACTAAAGAGGAAGAAACCGAGAGAGAAGCTACTGAAGGAACTGTGTGGGAGAGCATCGTTACCAAGGGACACAGATGAAGGAGATGCAGCCAAATAAGAGCAGAAACCATAGCGTGGAAGCAAGGAAAGTCAGACGGGTAGTTTCAGCCAAGAGAAGAGGAGCCTCCAAGAAGTCCTTTCCACTGGCATCAGTGCTGTGTTCTGTCACACCTATTGCGAGAGAAAGAGCAAATGTGTGTTCTGTCACACCTATTGCGAGAGAAAGAGCGAATGTTGACAACAGGCGGGGAAAAAAATAGGGAAAGGGGGAGGGGAGGTGTCCTGTGCTTGACACTGGCTGGTTTCAGTTGGCTACAGAGGACAGTGTGTGAGCATGTGGACAGTGGTAGACTTTACCGGCTAGGCCATGGAAAATATATCCAGTAGATCCTACTACTTTTGCTCTTGCTAGTCTGAACCAAGGAACACAGTTCACAGTGGGTATCTGTAAGTGTTTTTGCTGAGCATAGTTTATGAAATAGAGTGCCAGTTGCCTGCAAGGTTCAGTCTTCTGTCGATAGAAGAGTGTTCTGTGAAACTATTAATTTTCATTTTAAAAGCACTCATTGTAATCTGATATTTGCAAGTATTTGTATGTGTCTATGTGTCCAATAAAAAAATGGCAAGAACAGTGGCTGTCATTAAGTATTGAAATTGATCAAAAAAATTAACTTAAAAAACCTGGGAAGATTTGCCGGGGGGGGGGGGGGGGGAAGAGGAAAGAATATGATCAAAATATATTGTAAGAAATTTTTTCAATAAAATAGAAATTTGAAAAATGTTTTATTTTTCTGATAATTTTTGGATAGGGCATGTTTCACTCTTCTAATTATCAATAAAATACAGTATGTTTTAAATAAAATCTCAGTTGGATTATAAAAATCCTTAGGAAATTTTATTTTGCTGTGTTGATCCATATTTACTCAATTTTATGTTAGTCCAAATAAATTCATGCAATTGAGTTTTCATGTCAAGGCAGTTATCTGCACAGAGGTAAATGTAGAACAGAAATATCTTCCTGTCTATTTATTTGAATAAGGAAAGAAAACTGCACACTAAAGCAGCTTTCATTGTTCAAGGATTAAAATGTATTAGTCCTTATTGTAAGAATGTGGGACATCAGCTATGGATTAGTTTTCCCTCTCTGAAAAGTGTGAAAGGCAACCGACAAAATGTAATCCTAAAATTACCTGACGCTGAGTCCTAAGACTGTCTTCAGCAGATAATGCGTGGGTTTACTTTGTTTAGTTTTCCCATTCATGTTCTTTGTTCAGTCTGCTGAATGCGTCAACCTACATACTGTCATCTGGGATGTAGAACCCCGGATGGGTTCTGCAAAAGTGAGTTCATTTTTCTCTGATAGAAACCTGAAATGTTTTCATTTTTTGCATTTGAAGTGTGAAGAAGGTTTAGTAGAAGAAGTGAAATTCTTCCACAAAAGGCTTTAATTTGCAAAAGACAATGTCACAGCTTTGAACTCTGCTGAGGATTTAGTCACTGCTGAACCCGTAGGGTATTAGGAGTCTTTTTAGTTTACTATGCAGGGCACAAAATCCTTTCCATTAGTGGTTTTCAACTCCTCCAGGCTAAAAACTCTTAGTGGCAGGAGGAGATGAAATAGAAAGGGAGAGAAGGAGGGGGAGACTCTGTGTGTGTGTGTGTGTGTGTGTGTGTGTGTGTGTGTGTGTGTGTGTGTGTGTGTAAAACACTGCTGGTCAAGGAAATACATAATGGCAAAGATTTACTGTATATTCATTGTCTTTGGAATGAATATTTCATTCAAAAAATTACTGTAGCATCCACATACTTGAAAATGTAGTAATTAATATGGGTATAAACAATAAAAGTATAAAAATGGAATTTTCCAGTTTTTCTATGTGAAAATATCCATTTTCAAAAGCAACAGCACCAACAGAAGAACTGGTTATTGTAATATGTGATATCCATGAAGGTAGGAGCCAGCCAGCATTGACGACTAAGGTGGTCTCCCTCAAGAATTGACACATCCAGACATCTGTCCTGTTGACTGGATATTTGGGAAGCTACAGATGTTTTAAAGATTTAAGTTGCAATGGTTAAAGTGTTAATTTTCTTTTTTTATGTGTCTTATTTCTTAATGTATATAATGAAAGGAAAATCGAAAAGAATCCTGATAGAAAGTTTGAAGGAATGAATCAAGTTGTTATTTTTCCTGTGTTCTTTTCAAATCCCATTAATCTGGAATAGATCTGATAATTTCCAATAGTCTGAATAAACAATTATTTTACATCAGGACAATGTTTCGCTCTATAGTTCAGCTGGCCTCAAACTCAGATTCCTCATCCTTCTTGCCTCAGCCTGCCGAATGATTAGGTTACAGGCATGCCCGGTCATCACAGCCAGCCAAATCAAGTCTTCTCCCATATATATCTGGTGTATGGAAAGAGGAAGGGATAATTTTTTTTTTTTTTAGTGTGTTTCGGATACTTTTCAATTTCCCCAAACTTCATCAAAGCACAGAGAACAGCATGTCAGAAGATGGTCAGTGAGAACGTCCCACTGTGAAGCAGGGTTAAATCACTGCAAAGAGCTGTTTTCTGAATCCCTTGGAAAATCTAACCTTGTCTGGAAACAGACTCAAGTAATAATATCCGTCTCTCTCGTCTCTCTTCCCTGCTTTCTTCTAACATGACTTCATTTTCTTGTAGGCTCTTTCCCTGGCTTCTGCCAGCTGTAGGCTGATTCCTCCCTCTGTAACTTGCACCCAGATCCCTGCCTCAGCAGACAGAACCTCCTCTATTTCCATCACTTCTGAGTTGGGTTTCACTAGCCTAGCTTGAGTTTTCTTCCCATTTCTTAGCCAATCACTATGGTCCAAGGGACAGAATATGCCAATTGAACCCTGTGTCCACTTCAAGGAAGACGACATATTTTATATTAGAATTTATATAAGCAAAATGCAAGAAAGAATATTTGTATTCCCAAAAGAAATTGATGCCCTTTAACAAAATAAGAAACTGTCAATGGGTCAACAAAAGCATATATATATATATATATATATATATATATATATATATATATATATTCAAATCCCTTAATTTGGGGACTTTTTACATGGTTGAAGGCAGAAGCTTCCTTGACATCATATTCTGCCAGGTCTTGAGCTCACAGGGATCCTAGCAGGCCAAGAGCAGAATATAGTGATGTAAAGGGTAGCCCTTAAAAGTGCCCATGGAGGAAGCACAGGGGCTTTTCAGGTGGTACTGAGAGAATATATGCATCTTGGTTCAAATAGGGGGATGCAAACCAAGTACAGAATATAATGGGATTTCCTGTCAAAGACTGGTAAGCTAGGTAGGTGCTTGCTGTTCGAAGTCTAGGCATTAAGGGACAACTCACATAATTTACACAAAGAATTTACAGTGCATATAGACTTATATCATCTTTTAAAAAATTATACAATGCTCTAGGAGTCTGTGAGCATTGGGCTGGAGTTACCCTGTAGAGCCAGATGACAATTCTCTGATTTAGATGCTAAATATATTCCTAAACATGTCTAGTTTTCTTTCCCCACACCCTGACTCTGAAACCTTAGGCATTTACAGAAAATGCAATTAATAAGGGGGGGGGGTGGGTTCTCTAAGAACATGCAATTTGTAGATAGACTTCAGGCATCAAACCCTCCTCCCAATAAAAACAAACAAAAAATACCTCCATAGCTTTCCAGTTGTGTGGCCTTGGCAAAGCTAATTAACTTTTACAAGTTTTCATTCTTCATCTTTCAAATGAAAATTAAAGCAGTACCTACCTCACAGGCTGATGTATTAATAAAGCTATTGTTTCAAAGGCATTGATATCTTTGATATACAATAACTTCTTGATAAGCATCAGCTACTGTTCTAGATCTCTAATATCTTATGAAGGGTCCGGGTGTCTATCACATTTCAAATATCAATACAAGATTCTTGATCCAAAGGCTCCAGATCCAACTGAAGAGCAGATCTGCCGAGCAGTTCAGAAAAGGGGTGTCACTGTTAGGTTTGTATTTATTATAACCCAGACGTCAGCTGAATGTCTTGCTACCTTCACCAGCAGCCATTAGCCAACAAGGCTGCTTGCTCTCGCCTGTGCATTCCCAGCACTTCGGCACACACACTCATGTGACTGGAAAGCTCCATACTTTCCACCAACCTTTGGCAGCTCAGACTGTGATCTTCCTGACTCCACCTTGTGTTAACTTCCACTAACCTATATCAAAACTCAGTTGAGCTGATTTATGCAAAAGTTTAATTCAAATCAAGAATTACACACATGCTACAGCTTTCTTTGAGTTTTACAAGGGCCTGGGGAGAGGCCACACTCTGTCATATGATAAGATGTACCACACTCACTCTCTTCTTCCTGTGCTCTGACTTCCTGTGAAAAGGCCATCCTTAACTCTGCCCTTTAAAATGGATTTATAGACTCCGTAAAATTATAAAAAAAAATATATTTTGAAAATAGTTTTCCTTTCTAAATTTTATTTATTTAAGTATTATTATTATTTCTTAATATATGAATGCTCTGTCTGCATGTATGACTGCATTATAGAAGAGGGCATCAGATCCCATTATAGATGGTTGTGAGTCACCATGTGGTTGCTGGGAATTAAACTCAGGACTTCTGGAAGAGCAGTCAGTGCTCTTAACTGCTGAGCCATCTCTCCAGCCTCCAAAAAGTACAATTTTGTTATTGAGAAATTCTGTTGCAACTTTTATGCAAACAATATTTCAACTTCTTGACATTATCTTGGAATTCATTGTGTGCTCCCATTCAGGAGGTGCACATCATTCATGACTTTGCAAAAGAGGTGAAATGTTAACACCCACTTTTTCATAGTGAATGATGTAATGAGTCTGTAGAATCAGTTGCCATAAAGATTTTTATGGACTTATTACATCTGTGGTGCTCCTTAAGGGTGAGTTCCAATGAGATATTAACGTTTTTAACACTTGAAATGCTCTGGGTATTTAAGTAGTGACTATGAACTTTACATTTTAAAAATAATTTTCATTTCATTTATCTATTTTGAATGTGTGTGTGCATGCACACACATGTGCACTTACAACAAGATGTACATGTGGTTGTCAGAACCCAATTTACTAGAGTTCCCTCCTTTTATGGTGTGGGGTCAGGACTGAACTCAGGTTGTTAGACTTAGTGGTGAGTGCTCTTCCCCTTTAGGCCATCTTGTCAGCCCCATTTCCCTTTTTTATGATATAGTCTTGCTATCATGCCTAGGATGGCTTCATACATGATATCTCCCCATCATTAGTCCTGGGATTACAGGCATGTGCCACCATCTTTTATCTCTATTTCCAAAGCTGATATTTAGTATAATGTATGCTTGTTTAAGCTATATATCATTAATTTAACTCAGAATTGCAACCAACACAAACAAATTTATTTTCTAGCCTCTAGGAAATTAAGTTTTGCTTGGATTGTCTGCATTTCCAAGAGAAGAGAACTTGCAGACAAGTTGCAAAGGTGTTGATTGAGAGAGGTAAATGTGAATAAAAACCTAGAACTTTCATCCTTTGGTCTCTTCAGTTTACTAACCTTTTCCAAGGTCCCAGAAGAGAGCCTGGGCGATACTGGGATGAAGTGACATAAACAAGACGCTAATATTCATCTTATCAAACACAGGTCATTATATGCCTATCAGAGATCCATCTGCGTCTAAGTGAAGCAGATACCCAACTTCATTACTAAGGTCCCCAAGGTCACGTTCTTAATTAGAACGCATGGAGAACAACAACTCCAGCAGCCCCGACGTTCCCTCTGATGACTTGTCTCCTTGTCCCTTTGCCTTTCCTGACACTCCACCCCTTCAGTCGCCCCTCAGGTACAATAGCCACGTCTTCCTGAAGTAACAACTGACCTAAACATGGCATTACCCTCCAGCTAAGGCCTCTCAAACGGTTTCTGCAAGGAAATGCTAATTTTGTAGCTCTAGGCACAATAATTGTTCCAGTGGAGTTTCTAAGGTATGGAGTTTTGATGGTTTTACTAACAGAAAGGTTTCCTCTTTTTTCCTTACCTTAATTTGAAGCTTTTTCAGAATGATATAAAGTGCACGCGTGTGCACACACACACACACACACACACACACACACATCTATGTGTGTTTTTGCTTCACACCTCTAAACTTTTTTTTTTTTTTTTTTTTTTTTTTTGATTTTTCGAGACAGGGTTTCTCTGTGTAGCTTTGCGCCTTTCCTGGAACTCACTCTGTGACTCGGGCTGGCCTCGAACTTATAGAGATCCGCCTGCCTCTGCCTCCCGAGTGCTGGGATTAAAGGCGTGCTCCACCACCGCCCAGCCTAAACTTTTAACTTTAATGGCTATATTAGTTACTTTTCTGTTTCTAATACAACCTACAAAGGAAAGATCATTTTGGCTCTGGCTCCAGAAGGTTAGAGTCATTAACAGTGGGGAACCCACGGCAGCACGCACCAGGTGTGGAAGCAGGAAGCAGAGAGCTCACATGTTGACTGCAAGCATGAAGCAGAGAGAGTGAACCGGAAGTGGGGAATGCTTTTAAATCTCAAAGCCCACCCCAGGGATGCACTTTCTCCAGCAAGTCTGTACCACCTATACCTCCCTAAACAGCTCCATCAGCTAGGGCAGTGGTTCTCAACCTGTGGGTCACAACTCCTAAAGGGATCACATATCAGATCTCCTGCATACCAGATATTTACATGATGATTCATAACAATAACAATATTACAATTATGATGTTGCAACAAAATGATTTTATGGCTGGGGGTCACCACAACATGAGGAACTGTATTCAAGGGTCACGGCATTAGGAAGGTTGAGAACCACTGATCCTGGGGGCGAAGTGCTCAAATGTTCCAACTGTGAAGGATGTTTCTTCAGATCACTACAATGTCTCTGCTATGGCCGCACACATTTGATAGGGTTTACATACAGCCTTTCTTTTACTGTCTTTGGTTAATCTTTCACTTCTGTGCCTTTTGTTTCTCTGTATCTCAGGAGAATCTTCAGACTCTAAGTATTTTTGTTTTGTTTTTGTTTTTAATCTCCATGGTAGGCATAAAATGTTCAACTTGGAAGTAGCTATATCTGTTAGCGGATTACTAAGTAATCATTCTTTCTTTCTGCCTTCCTAAGGGCAAATGGGGTTACATTTGGGATCAATTTCCCACAGCTCTATAGTAGATGTGTAGTTTGAACGGGTTTGGGTCTGTTTCTGGCTCCAGGTGTGGACTCTGATGTGACGCCACCCGTTAGCGGCTGAACTTGGAGAATTAATTGAGAAGGAAATGAATCAGGACATGAAGATGCTCTGACTTCAGTGACTGGCTCGGGTTAATGCAGAGTGAAATGTGAGAGTTTATATTACAGTGGGAGGAAGGCAAGCCCTTGCCCTGCTCTGGATGGTGTGGTGTTTACAGACCGCACCTGGAGTGAAGGCAGCTGCTTCATCGCCATGATGGAAGTCAGAGACCTACAAACAGAAGCCTAGGCGGAAGTGGAACCGGATGAACTGCTGCAACCTTATCCTGGTTCCTGTGCTAGCCACCCCTGAAGCTTTCTCAATGCCGCTCAACTAGCAGATATATGAGCTGGGATGTATTTGTTTCACCAGGATTCTCTAGTCGATCTGATACAATGAGATAAATGTTCTTTTACATCTAAACTTAATGGTCTGTTTTCTTTACTTGTAGAGCAAGATTTTTCCAAACGTACCATTTTCAAAAATACTTTGTATGTTTAATTCCAATTTAAGGATAATTTGAGGCTTTGTTTGTTTACTTTTTAACTTTTTGAGACATGATCTCATATGAAGCCCTGGCTGGCATGGAACTAGCTACATAGATCAGACTGGCCTTGAACTCATAGACATCCTCCTGCTTCTGCCTCTCCAGTGTGGAGAGTAAAGATACACACCACCATACTAGGCCATCACTAAGTTAAACTGGATTTTCCAGTCTGAATGAAAATTATTATTATTTTTCATGGCTAAAATTGTTTTTAAATACTCTTAGATCATCAACTGACTTAATCCTAGAGTAAATTGTTGAAGACACACTAGATATTTTTAATAATACAAATTTTAGTCACAAAGCAATACAATTTCATAGACTCTTCTTATCCTTCTGTAAGACAGTGCTGTTTAGATATTAAATGTTCTCATGTGCTCCCTATAGAGGAGACAGACATTCTTCTTCACCCTGGAGCTTGCTGAAAGAACAGACTGTCTCTTCATTTCCTGTTTCCTTTCTCTGCATTTCCATGTGGTAACTCATCTGAATTAAATTTCTTCCTTTAAAGTCTAGAATGACTTGCTGTCATGATGATACCTGAGTGATACAGAGTGGAATACTGAAGCATATTTTCAGACCACTGTCTTGAAGTGAACATTAAGAAATAAGAAATGCCAGGAGGGGACAAGGCAGATAGCTAGGCCAGCAGAGTGCTTGCCATGCACGGAGGAGAACTCCCAGCATCCACGTAAAAGAGCTGAGTAGGGTGGTGCGTGCCTGTGATCCCAGCGTTGGGGATGTGACGACAGGAAGATGCCCCCCGTGGCTTAGGATTGGGGGACCAGGCAGTCTAGTAAAATCAGCAAGCCTCAGGTTAGTGAGAGATCCGATCCCAAAAAAGTAAGATGAGGAGCAACTGAGGAAGACTACTGACATCAACCTCTGGAATCCACAGGCAGATTCACCTATATGAACACACACATACACACACACACAAACACACACACACATACACACACACTCACACAATACACACACATACACACAAACACACACACATACACACACACTCACACACATACACACACAAACACACACACTCACACACATACACACACAAACACACACACATACACACACACTCACACACATACACACACAAACACACACACTCACACACATACACACACAAACACACACACACAAACACACTCACACACATACACATACACACACTCACACACATATACACACATACACACACAAACACACACACACATACACACACATACACACACATTCACACACATACACATACACACACACACATATACATACACACAATACACACATATACACACGCAGACATACATACGGTGATGAATGTGTTCTGAGAGCGGTTTCAGTGCTATATATTATAATATTGCTTAGGAAACTCTGAACTTACTTTCTATTTCAAGAACATAACTGTCTAAGTAATTTGGTAATAGCTGAAATAGCCCTCCACTTTCTACTGTAGCCACAGTGGTACCTGCGACAATGATTATTTCTCTATTAGTGCTAATTTCCATGATGCTGATCAATAACTGGTTTGAATAAAAACAACTGGACATTTACTGCCTGAACCCAGGCTCTCTTCAAGAGTACCAATGTTCTGAAAATGCCAAGCCACCTCTTTGGTCTGCACCACATAGAAACTTTCAAAACATAGTCTGTGACAATATAGTTCCAGCGTCACTGTGAGTTATTTGTGTTTGTTAGGTTTGGTTGTTTGAGACCTGGTCTATGTGATGTCTAGGTTGGCCTTGAACTCACTATGTCACTAAGAGTGGACTTGAACTCAAGATCCTCCACACTGCTGGGATTGCAATCATATGCCACCATGTTCTACACTTGCTAGTGGATTTAAACAGGTTAATTGCTTCTTTGTTAAAATTCCAATCAAAAGAACCCTCAAAGATTCTATAGGGTTAGATCTTGTAACAGGTCATATTTTCATTTTTTTTTTTTTCCATTCTGGACCCGATTAAAAATAAAAAACACTTCTTGTTTCTGCTCAACCTCACACACTTCCTTTCATCCATTACTCAGACAAGTCACGTGCCCTATCTCGCATATTGTTCTGATGGAAAATGTCTTACTTCTGTGGGCTCAAACAATACACCATGGAATTCCCAGACCCGCATGGCTAAGATTCTCTGCTCAGAACAACCATGTGTGCCGTTTTTTATGCTGATTGACTTTCCACGTGGAACTACTTTTTTCAAGTAACCACCACAGACATGCGGTGGGCGGGTTGGCAGGCTGTGTAAGCGCTTACGCCTCAGAAAGCTTCAGTTCACGAGGAGGCTGGATTCGACAGGGGCGGCCAGGATGGGCACACTGAGCATCATCTTGCGGCTCCGGCTCACTCCCTGTCTCAGTCTCAGAGCAGCATGTGCTTTAATCATTCCAGCTCACTGACGCGGGAAAAGTAAACATGAGGGTGGTAATTAATTAGAAGGGCTTAATCCTTTCTTACAAGGTGGATATATCTTCCTGCCAGAGAGCTTCGCTCTCAGGAAAGAGGTGTAGCACCTCACACTTTAGTTTACCTTGGTTCGGTTTTCTCGGGTTTCCTCAAGCTTTGATACCCGCGGCTGCAGGTTTATAATATTTTGCTTGGATTTTCAACTTTATTCAAATCTGTATAACTTCCACAACCAGCTGAGACAAACCAGATGAAAGATTTCAACCACATCTACTCACCAAACCAATTTCTTTTCTTTACTTCTTTCTTTTTTTTAGGTTTCTGGTTCCCCGTCTGTGTGGCTTAGTTCCTGTGAGGCCAGATTTAGAAATGGGTGGGGAAATATTGCCTGACTAAAGGAGTGTTAATCATTTCCCCTTAATAGAAGTAACATTTTTATTGCTGCTTTACTGATGGGATCTTTTCCCTAAGGCAAGAAACAATAACAAAATCCCTCCTACCTGCCTGTCTCAAAAGAATTCCAATCTGTCTGGGAAGCAGCCACCCTGGAAGGATGCTTAGGGGCTTCTCAGGAGGCCAGCACGCTGCTTGGGAATGCTCAGAGGAAATGCAGCAGTTGAGGGAACTACCCGATCGCCCAGGTTGAAAGGAGAGATCCCGGATTTGGACTCCAGCATTTGGGGTTCTGGTTCCGGTCGGCCACGTGTCAGCCGTGAGCATATGGCAGGCAACGGTTATTTAAAGGTACCAGGCCTTTAACGTTCGTTCTGAAGAACGTCAGCAATGCTGCGATTTGCAGACTGACAGACCAAGGCACCTAGGTAGCCAGTGACCCGCTGGAGTCCACACAGCTAGGGCTCTGCTGAGCCACACATTGCTCCAGGTTTTCTCATCCTGTCTCAGATTCTACTGCCTTCCTCCGTACTACAACAGTTTCCCTTTAACTGGGTCTTTGCTCTGATTTATTTTAATCTGAAAAATAAGGTGATCGAGCTAAACCTCAAAACTCCCCTTTGAACTTGAATACCCTACGATCTTATAATTGAGTGTTATCCTTCAATTTGGGGAAGAATACAATTTGGTTCAGTTCAGCCCAAACAATACACATATTTATGAAGTTGAGAAGCAGCGGGTCAGGAGTGGTACAAGATTAAGGGTCTGGTATTAATCTGGAAAGCTTCCGGACTAAAAAGAGTTTCATCTGGTACAGGAGGAAGAGCTGTGATGCTGGCCGGCAGGTGGGAGGGAGTCAACTCAAGCCTCTTCAGAAGTCTAGAAACAGTTGCAGAGGACTCGAAAGGAAGGGTCATTAGCAGGGCCTCCTGATGGAAGGACGGGCTCTCGGGATCAAGCACCTTGCTGAGGAAAATGAAAATGGGCCTCTCACTCAGGATCCTTCCTTTCTTGGGAATTCATGCATTATTGACTGAAGACTGATTGACTGACGAAGGTGAGCTGAACTGCAGAACTGCTTTAAAGCCTGCATTAACAAGCTGCAGTTGAGAAGCTGTCCAGAGATTCAAATGCATGGAAAAACCGTGGAAGAATAATGTTTCCGTGTTTCAGAGCTTGCCAAAAGACAGGTTCCTTTCTGCTGTTCACTTCCTCCCTCTTCGAATTCACTCTTTTAAAAAAGGTTAAATCAAGAAGTATTCTATTTTGTAACTGTTCACAATTAATACACAGCATTATTTTTCCCAGAATATTAGCAAATGTTAACACTGTATCTTTTCTAGTGTGCTAAGGAGAAAGCATCCATAATGGAAAAAATGGTTGTCTCTTTTTTTCCCTCAGCTTGGGAAATTATTAAGAAGGGAATTCTAAAATTCTAAGATTGGTAGGTCACTGTGAGTGAAACAGCTGAAGATGTGCATGTAGGCTGGAAACCAGAGCAAACTCTGTGTAGTGAGTTCTCAATGTTCCTTTCCTCTGACACGGAGCTAATCGTCTGCACTAAGTATTGGCTTAGAAAATGCAGTCTTTGAGCCGATAAACACAATTGTATTTAGGGGATGTAAAGATCCTTCAGTCAGTGAACTATGGGCTTGAGTTCAATCTCTATATCCATGTAAAAGACAAAGCATGGTAGCGTGTGCTTGTAATCCCAGTGCCAGGGAAGCCAGAACAGCTGGATCCCTAGGCTCAGGCTTAACCCGAGATTAACCTCAGGCCCACACACATGCCTGCATTTATGTGCACATGCACGCCCCCCCACATGCACACATGCAAAGATGTGCACACACATGAAGATGTCCACACACATTCATGCACCCATCCATGCATCCACATATATCAAATAAAAATGATTGTTTCTACTAATGTGCCAGTACCTGTAGCTAGACACTTTCTCTGTATGATCTTTAATCTTTACAGTAACTCCTTAAAATGGAGATTTCAAAAACCAAGTGGTTCATTGACGTACCATGTCAGGGCTGAAGCATTGGTCAGCTTTACAGAAATGCCCTTCATTTTCCACTCTTGACCTTTTAAGAGACATGTATGGATAAATAATAACCTGGACTATTTTAACATGTTAAATGCTACTTAGTAACTATGTTGGAATATCTCTAGTCCTTTATAGTAATGTGAAATTGCCACAAATGACTGAATGATTACAATTTGATGACAACATAAGGAGGAGAGTGATGTGTGTTGACCTTGGCTCACCCTTTTGAAAGCATTTGTCATATACTTCCCTCATGCTTTAAAATATGTCCCAGTAAGCTGGACTATCTAGGCATTGCAGTGTACAGTCTCTAGAGCAAGCAAGGACCCTTCTCATAGCAACAAACTGAACACATTTGATATCATTAAATATCCTCATTGGCATTGCATTTTATTTTGTAATAAGCTCTAGGTTTTCATGTTGTGGCCCTGGGTTGAGAAACATGCAATCAAGCCCAAGAGACATGATCTTTTCCTACTCACAGCTTCCAAGATGAAGTGACAATTTTGAAATCACCATACATAACTCATATTAACACATCAGCATGATTTACGACCTGGTTGCTAAACTCCTCTGGGATGTTTTTCAAATGGAAAAAGAAATTCCCCAGAGTTCTCTTCAGGAAGGACAATGAAATTCCAGGAAACAAATCCATGGGTGCTTGAAGTTGAAGAGGTAGATAGGAAGTTTTATACAATATTTTGTGAAACCAAGCACAAAACACCCTAGTTATATATATATATATATATATATATATATATATATATATATATATATATATATATATAAAAGAAAGATAAAGGATAATTAGGAGGGACATAGAAAGGGGAGGGTATGGGCTGTAGGGTAAAAATGTGCTCAGTATAAATTTGTATGCTTATATAAAAATGTCTTATGTATTACAATGAAAAAATTCAGTTCAATGAAAATACAATTTAAAAGAATGAAAGAACCCTTCCTTAACGACTTTCTCTGATGAGCAAAAACCGAAACTCAGGACTGTAAATGAAGTAGGAAGGAAAAAACAAAAGTAACAAAGACATCAATAGATCTTCATTCTCTTACTGTCCTTGGTAAAGCTCTAGGAGGACCCCAACTTACTGCAGTATGTGAGCTAATAAGTATAATTTATAATTTTGAGTTTAATTTTAAAGCAGGCGAGAGGGAGCAAATGGGAAAACAGCATTAGCAGAGAAGTACAAGAAGATGGAAGGATAGCAAAATTTATGATTTTGGAGCTTTGAATCACGTTTTGCTAATATATGAAGGAGCAAAAATTAAGTATAGCTTTAATAAGGTCTCCAGACCATTCTGAATGCTGCATAGTGGGGCTCTCAGGTCTCATCTATGGAAAAATGTGGTTGAAGAAAGGACTTGTTGCTACTTTCCCTAAATGAAAAGTTTTATTCTAACCTTTCTTGGTGAATATTTTCATATTCTATACACTTACCATTCACTTACATTCTGTCTAATATCTACTTATGGTTATGGAAATTGAGGTATTATTGGTATTCTTTTATGTGCCTAGAGTAGACATTTCAAATGATGTATATTTCAAGATGTTTAAAGTTTGTCAGGGATCACGTCTTTAATGCGTGAAGATGAGAGGAGTTATAAATTCCCTTTACACTGCTTCCATGTGGTGGTCTTATTTTACCTGACAGATGGAAGTACTTGCCACCCCTTTGGATTCACTTGGGAAAATCAGTCTTGAATTATGCATGCTATTCAAGGTAATCAGGAATGCTTCTTTCCCACAGACTGTGATCATCCTGTTATTAAAGGACTTGTAAAGCATCCGAAAGTGGCTGGTGTGAGATAAGGAACTTGAATGACAGGTCTATAACGGGCAGAAATGGGATGACATCATTTCAGAAAGAGAGGCATGGATGCACGAGATTGAAGTATGTTTGAGCAAAAACCTCTGGCTCCACTCATCTGATGACTAGGAGGCAGGACTCATCCTTGGTAGGCATCTCTCGGCAGAGGTACTGATGCTCTTATGATGGAACAGGTCAGGCTCTCTGGGTGGACTTTTTATGCACTGGGGGATGACAAGTGGAAACCAGAAGGTAAGAAGTTGTAGGAAGCCAAGTGTTGTCTGCAGCTGGCAAATGTGTGTGATTGGGACCAAAATTATTAACGGATGGTGATTGTCAGTCCCCTCCATCCTTTTATTATTTTCAGCAGGCATCTGACTTTGCATACCATTTCCTGCCTTTCTCCACCCATTCAGAAGAACCCTGACTTGTCAGTTCCATTCTTTTGACTCTCATAGTCAAGAATGAGAACTAGAGAGATCAAAGTCCTGTTCCACGGTTGCTGTATTGCAACCATCTTCAGAAAACAATCTAACAAACCGAAAGCCTTTTCCCTAAAGATAAAGTAACATAAAGCTAAGTTAGATAATCAGAAGCAGAAATTCAGGAAATATTCTCTCTAGGGAAAAGATCTGCTCTATTGTAATTTGTACATGAATAGAATTTATATTCATTAGGTAGTGTGATCAAAACTATTACAAAAGGCACAAATGGACAAGCTGACAAAATAATAATATAATAATAATAATAGAGTAATAATAATATAGTATTATCTAATAATAATAATAGAATAATCTAATAATAAATTTAAAATATTTTTAAAATGTGGTAAAGACTAGTGGGGAGCCCTATATATTATAGGTGGCCAGGTAAGTTTGGCCAATGAATGAACAATGTAAGTCATCTAGTGCTATTTTACTGTGCAATACTCCAATCTTTCCATGCTTGCTTGCTTTATAAATTTTAAGTATGTGTTTTAGGTCTCCATTATAGAGTGCCAGGTGTGTAGCAGTTACCCCAGAGATTAAAGCAATCTGTCTTACAGGGAAGCTCATTAAGACAGAAAGTAAATAACTCAAGAGAATTTCAGGAAGTCCCTGAAACTGACTGGATTCACTAGGGCTCTCCCAGAGCAAATAAACAGTAAAAGCCAAGAGTCACTCTCAGACAAGCCAAGCTGCAAAGAAGATTCTCAGACAAGCCCAGCCCTACAGAAGAAACAGAAACCAGACAAGCAGCCTGAAGGAAGCAAAGACTAAAACTCCCTAGAAAAATAAAGGCTGAGCTGAGCTGCCCAGAAGAGGTTCAGACCAAGTGTGCACCTGGAAAAGACACTCTCCAATCTGTTGAGCTGCATTCAGGCTGTAGCCATGTGCTCCAAGTTCCCAGCTTTGTGAGCTGTCACCCATGCTAGTGTGGGCTTTGATGATGAAGCTGACTTTGAGTCATTCCCGTTCCTGTAAATAGCCCCTCACCCATATTTCTTTAAGCAATCCCAATAAAACTTATTGGTTCACCAAGCTGGTCTTCAGAGGTATGTGTACTTTGGTCTGTTGTGAGATCCCTGTGTGGGCATTGCATGTATAAGATTGCTATTGAGATAGACTTTGGTCTATGGATCATGGATTAGAGATGTTCCCTATAATCATGGCTTAATTATGAAATATAAAATTTAAAACTTTAGTCTACCATAATCTTCCCCCTTGGGCTAACATGGTTTTATGCAAACTGGGGCAGGACAAATCTTGAAAGCAACATCTGATGTTGAGTTCAGAAATGGGAACAGATATGTGTGGTGATATTTTATTTGTGCTTTGATAAATAAAGCTTGCCTGGAGATCAGGGGGGAAAGGCCAGCCATTTTAAGTAAACAAAGTCAGGCAGCACATGCCCTTAACCCTATCACTTAGCAGGTAGGATCTCTGTGTGTTCAAGGGCACACTAAGGAACAGAGCCAAGTGTGGTGACACACACCTTTAATCCCAGTACCAACCATACAGATCTGGAGACAGACAGTGACAAGGAAGTGAGGTAGCTGGGCTAAGAGCCAATGAGAGGGCAGAAAAGCAAGGCATATAAAGGCTCAGGTAGACAGGAAGTAGCTCGCATTTAGAAGCTACAGAGGTAAGGCTGGCTGGTGGCTCTCCCTATTTCCCTGATCTCTAAGTCTTTCACCCCTGTATTTGGCTCCATGTTTTTTATTTAATCAGACCATTTAGAAATTTGTCCATAGTTATATTAGCTTATCTGTGTTTCAGTTCATATGATTAGCCTGCCACAACGGTGAAAAGGAAAAGGTTTGCTAATGTAACTTCTGTTCTGTTTTAAAGAAAATCTTCATGCACAAAGGAGCTATGGGTCTTTCAAAGGATACAGGCCATCCTTAAATATGCAGAATTCTAGAATTAATATGGTTTTTAGAAATACAATTAGTACATATTCACATTCAAAGACTTTACTGAGGGCCAAGTAACAATAGTGAGGCAGAATTAATGCCTCTTAGATTTGTTTCAAAACTGGTTTTCTGCAAAATTTGTGGTACATGGATTCCAGAATGAAAACCAAGAGCAGGTCAGAAATTGGCTTCAGCCATCTCATGTTAGGGCATGCCGCATTCAAAGTGTCATCCTCAAAGGAGACTTTTTAAAATAAAATCAGACAATGATTAATTTTTTAAAAATAATAATTGAAGAAATATGTAGAAACAATTGGGGGGTGACTATAAAAGTCCAAGTTGTTACATTTCCTGATGCATTTTATCTTTGCAGTAATCGTAATGTAAACTGAGTACACATTACTATTGACTTTGAGCAGCTAATAAAATCAAGCCCTGAAAGCAGCATGTTTACCCAGTTTTCACACATCCAGAAGTTGTGGGGCTTGGGACCTCTGTGTCTTAGAGCAGATCTTTTTCTATTATTTCATACTATAATTTTTATATCTTTCTTTTAAAATCTTTTTTTCCTTGCATGTTACTGAAAATCCAGTAAGTAATATCTCTAAGTAGCTGTGACTAAGGACCTAGATTGTAACTGCACATTATGTTAGAAAAAAAAAAATCTATGTTGCCAACCATCTGACTTTAAATACTAATGTTTCATTTAGAATATCAATGTGGTAAAGAATCTGATAGACTTAATTACTTTGATGGATTATCTTTATTAATGGGTTTTTCTAATTGATTTTGTAAATTTGATTTCATCTTTTACTTCCTTCACTTGCAAGCTCCATAATAGTTCCACTTCAAGCATTTCTATATTTATTAAAAACAGGTCCTCTGATCACTCAAATGTAGAAAAAAATCAATTGCCTAACACAGTCTGCGTTAATAGTAAAAATTAATAATTTTTGAGGTTGTATGTGAAAGTGCTTACTAAAATCTACTCTGCTACTTAGAAATGAGAAAATGGAATGGACATTTTACCTGATTTAAACTCAGATAGTTCCTTTTTAAATTTTCAATCTTTATGTCATCACTAATAAACTTTCACAAGTAAATACAAAGTTTCAGAGTTTGGGGCATTATATTTAGATCAGTGATCCACTTTGAGTTCTTTTCATAAATTTAAAAAAATTATTTCCTTTCTTTTTTGAGATTATATCATTTCTTCTTTCCCTTTCCTAGCCCCAACCCACCCCCAATACACCATTCCTTGCTCTCTTTAAAATTCTTGGCCTCTTTCTTCATAATTGTTCTCTCTCTCTCTCTCTCTCTCTCTCTCTCTCTCTCTCTCTCTCACACACACACACACACACAGGCATACACACAGAGGCACACTTTAATGCATAAGTGGTGTTACTTGTATTTATGTTTCCAGGGCTGACCATTTAGAATTGGAAAACTAACTGGTGTTCTCTTACCTGGAAAGATAATCTACAACAGAACTCCAGAGCAGAAGGCTCAGGAACATTGCCGAAGAGAGGGAGGAAAAGATTGTAAAAGCCAGAGGATCAGGGAGTTGGCTGTGAGATTGTATCTCGAGGATTGTGTCTCAAGCTGCAGCCATAAAGTCTCATCAACAGGACTGCCTAAACATGAGCTGAACAATAGACACGCCTAAGTGGATGAGAAAAGCCCATGAGGCCTCAGCTTCACACAAGGAACTGCAGGCAACTATAGACCACCAAGAACAGGAGAAATGCTCTTTCCCAGACTTCTTTTCTAATTTTGGAGGATTTCATACATGAACATGATGGATTTTGATCACATTCTCCTCCCAGTACACTCTCTTATTCCTTCTCCACTCCCTCGGAACTTGTTCTTCCCACTAAGACTTCCGTTTGCATTCCTTTTTCTTTAATGACACACTGGTTTTATAAGAGCTGCTTACATGAGCATGGGGGAGATGGTTTTTCCTGCATCATGGGCAACTGACCAGTGGCTATAGCCCCGAGAAGAAACGACTTTCTCTCTCCCAGCCACCACTAACTGCCAATAGCTCCTCAGCCAGTTGATGCGACTTCTAAGACCCTCCCTAAATGAGATATTTTTTTTTTTAAAGCATCACCTTGGCAGTCTCTAGCCTATTCTGCTGAGGTCAGTCTAAAATCTTATTCAAGAACTGCCTCACCAAGTTTCCAGAAGTGAGCACAAGGCATGGAATGTTTTTCCTTACTCTTATTCTCTCTTCAATGGAGAGCAAATTCTGCCTTCTTCTATGGGATTAAACACAGGAAGAGTCACCTCTTGATTTGTGGAAGAGCCGGGGGGGGGGGGGGAACAACACTGTTCTGTGTACTGCATGTGTGTACTTTAGTGCAAAACCTATCACACCTGACAGTCAGGTTTGCATTCATTCTGTGCTAAAGAAATAGGAACAGGGCCTCAGAAAGATCAATAATATATGCAAGGTCACATTGTTAGCAAATGATAGTTAGGTTGATAATCCAGGTTTGTTTGGTTTGCACAGGGTACGCTCTGCCAATTTCTCTAATTCTGAGTCTACAATTATTTTGAGCAGCCAAGGGAGACTAATATGGAGATGTGAGAAGTTCATGAACTCTGAATCCTTGCCGCAGCCCCGCACAACCTAATTTAACACTCACTAATCTAGACGGCATGACACTATTGTTAAGGGCATGGGCTCTAGAGACAAGTACATCTTACTTTGCTACATGTTCTTCCCGTCACCAGCTTATCGAGCGTTTGTTAACAAGCTCCTCCAAGGCTCAGTGTGTTCATCTGCTAACTGAAGACATGAGAAACGCAAACGCAAATACAAACCAAAGGCAGAATTCTAGGTCATAATAAGTGTTGTATACATCATTGTTAACACTATCACTTTATACAGGTTTCTTTTTCCAGTGGAACTCAGCAACTGAAAATAGGCATAAAACATTTCTTGAAGACAAGAAGATGAAAAATCATACAGTTTATAACACACGGAAGTGCTGAATGCTCAGGGGACACCTTTCCTCCAAGATCTTATAGTCTACTTCTTCCAATTATCAAAAGGGCCCTTGAATCCAGGTGAGCAAAAAAGCATTTCTTTGCCTTGGGAGAATAGTGTGTTTTCAATAGCTATGTGATTCCCTCTTACTTATTTCTGGAGTCTTGCTCTTGTACTGAATACATTTAACATACACTGAAGAGCTTTACTCAGTTCTGGTGTTGGTTTTCTTGATCAACAAATGAAGTACCTGATAATTATACAGAGGGTAGGAAAGCATTACTTTCAGAAAATACTTTGCATTGGTCAATAGGGATACCAATCAACACTCTAGAAAACTTGAGCTTTCAAACCTCAGGCAACATGAATTGATAAGTACTGTATTTTAAAAATTAGGTTGTCAAGTTTGAAATGGTTTCTATCTATTAGAAGAGTCTTTTCATTTATGGGTTGACTTTTTTTCTTTGAATATACCAACTAACTAAACCAAGATTCTATTTGAAGAAATAATTTTAATTGGTAATGAACATTTGTTCATTTTCTTGTTTCCTGACGACTTTGCCACATCCCCCCAAACAGACTGAATTGCATTAATCAACATAAAGGTGAGGAACGTATTGATAACTCCAATAGATTCAAAGACATTCAAACTTTTATGCAAATGACTTTAATGTCATTTTTCATGTAACAGAAATTTAGAATATTGTTAGATGCTCTTAGTCACAAATAACAGAAAACTCAAAATGGCTTAAACACTAAGGAGATTTTATTGGCTTATAGTGAAGAATATGAGAAAAGATGAGTTTCAGGGGAAGTGTCACCAATTCATCCTGACTGTGTTCCCTGTTTTAGCCCGTCCCCATTCCAATCCTCAGGATGGAATAAGATGGCATCCGAAGGTTTCGTTCCCACGTCTCAAATGGTCTCAGCCAGGAGAAGAGGTAGGCTTAAGGACTCTCTCGGAAAAGGCTGCACACTTTTACAAACCCAACAGCACCACCCACCACTCAAAAGGTTTTGTTCAAATGAAACTGTGTGCTTGAGGTAGTGGGAGGCTAGAAGCAGAGTCCTCTCACGGTTGGTTTTTCTAAGTCATTTTCAGCAGGAGAACAGCATAAGGAGAGAAATAAAATTGGGATTCCTTGGGAAAGAAAAAGTGGAAAATGCAAACTACTTCACAGTTAATAATCAATATCCTTTCTTTCTTCCTGTATATACAAAATCACTTTTAAGGGGCATTAACTAAATTAATAATATCCTGAAAATCAAATGGACCTCCTACTAAGCCTTTGGGGGAAAAAAGTACAATTGTTTTAAATAGCAAATAAACTGGGTTGAGATATAACTTCTATACTACAGGCAAGAGAGCACATCAAAGGACATGGGTAAGATTGGAACTTAAATTGAATGGCTGAGTTAAATCCAAGTGTAAGAACACATTTCTCTACAAGTATGTTTGTGAACATGTAATAGTGCATATTACAAAATGTAAATCAGAATGTATCATACAAACTAGCACTGAACAAGAAAAAATCAGGTTTCTTATGATCAGCAGTTCTCAGTGGAGTTTGGTTTGCTGGAGTCTGCAGCATTAAGATTCACATAATGCCAAGGACTAGTATAATCCACAGACAGACTTCAATCAAGGCCCGGCCATAACTTAAAAACAAACAAACAGAACTTCCTTGGAAATGAGGTTTCACTTCCAAGAAAATTTCTATTCTATTACTAATGCTTATTGTGATTTTTAAATAGTGAAAAGAGGTGGTTTGGGGGGCTGTAACGATGGGAAGAAGAAAATGTGGGCTTTTTAAAAATGATGTTTGGGAGGGGGGGTTGGGGATTTAGCTCAGTGGTAGAGCGCTTGCCTAGCAAGCGCAAGGCCCTGGGTTCGGTCCTCAGCTCTGGAAAAAAAAAAAAAAAGAAAAAAAAGAAATGATGTTTGGAATTCATTTAAATAGTAAGCTGTTTCTTTAGGTTTTTCTTTTTGTTTTGTTTTGATTTGCTGTCTTATTCTAAAAGTGCTTCCAAATATCTGAACCAAAGAAGCAATTAAATATTTTTCTAAAACCAGTTTAAGGTTGAAAATTGTTTATATTAATTGGTTATTTTATTACTTACAAAGCAGATGCTGTGGCTCAGAAAACATTATAATGCCTGATTTTTTCACTTGAGTTTCATATGTGTTTCTGAAACTGTATTCGAAAACTAAGAAACAGTAAATAATAAAATCACTGAGCAAACTACTAAGCTATGGATCACAACATACTAACACACAAAAGTCCAAATGAGAACACTGTGTGTTTGGGGGGAAATTACAGAATGCTGCACAGCATAGTAACATGAATTAACCACTTACCTGTGCCAGTTATTCCCTAACAGAACATTTGATCTCATCACAACCTAAAATTCTAGTAGTTTATAGACAAGGAATCACCTTTTCTATAGATTAACTTGCCCATCTCAAAAATGGAGTGAACTGTAGGTTTAGGAATTGAGCACATGCAGTCAAATATTGGAGTTGCTCAGATACTAAAGTGCTTTATCCTCAAAGAGTAAGAACTTTGTAGTTGAAGGGTCCTTCTTAATCAGGGATAATGAAGAGAATCTTAGCAAGGATAACCAACGTGAGTAAAGGCAGTTACCAAAGTGCATGACACATATTGGAACTCTTATGCAAATTGCTCAGACACAGTCTAATGAGAGGACATATCCAGTAGGGGAATACTGTAGAGGCTAACAAAGACGTTGATGAGATGCATTTTAAAATTCTTAGTATAAGATAATTAACTCAAGCTCTCTGGTCACCTTCTCATCCTTAGCTGTATTTTTGAATACTAAAGAACTTTGAATAATTAACCAGAGACCGTCCAAAAACTTTCAGATGTTTAGATTAAACTCAAAAGTATAAAAGTGTTCTTAGTAGCTGAAATATTAATACATTTCAAATCCTGGGTCAGATTACCCCAGAAAAAAAGCAAGAGACTTTCTGGTGACCTGGAAACCCACAGACCCAAATTGCCTTCCAGAGTTGCTCTTGCATATTCCAGAGCTTTGCAGTCTGGTGCTACCCAGCCAACTTGAGACCATTACAGGTTCACAACCTGTGAGAATCAAAGCTGTCCTCCCAAATTGAAATAAAAAGGGTACCAAAGACAAAGCAACTTGACAACAAAATGAATGTGAAAAAGCATGAAGTGGGGTCATTGAGATTATCCCCAGGAGGGTAGCTGGTAACCTGCAGAACCTGGGAAGACAAAAGAATGATATTTACCCATCAACCATTTTTGAAAAGCTATATATGTGTCATTATGTATTCAATAATATATATTGAAAGAAAATTATCTTCCCATTGAAATCTGTTAGCATATTTCCTGAGTCCTGTAATCTCTAAGGAAAACAGGTCTGATTTCAGGTTTGTAATACCCCCATTTTTCTGGTTAAGTTTTCTCTGTTTTGTTAGACTACATAAAAATATTGGCACCCCAAACTGGATAATAGTATAGGCATTGTAGTCCACAGAAAACCAGACTGTATCTCAGTTAACACAACTTTAAATATGCAGCTCCAAAGCTTAATTAGCCCTTCCAGTAACTATACATTCTTCTTGACTCATACTGTGATCATAATTCATAACCCAAGTTCATATTTTCTTTTTTTAATTTATTTATTTTTACTTTATGCACAATGCTGTTTTGCCTGCATGCATGCCTGTGTGAGAGTGTCAGATCATGGAGTTCCAGACAGTTATGAGCAGCCATGTGGGTGCTGGGAATTGAACCCGGGTCCTCTTGAAGAGCAGTCAGTGCTCTTAACCACTGAGCCATCTCTCCAGGTCCTCCTCCAGGTTTGTATTTTCTAACATTACTTCTATGATTAGTCATTTTAACTTTATATTCATCGTATCTCATTGTGTTTATGTTGGCCCAGTATTTCACTTACTGAAGTTGTTCCTTAGATGTGATTCTAGCTCTATCCCTTCTTAACCTCTGTTTTGATTAATTTAACGTATACTCTGTTCACTGGTTCTCCCAAACCTCTAGTAAGGAGACTGGCAAAAGAAGTAACTTCAGGCTCGTATCATCTTTCCTCCAAGTTTTCAGGCTAAAGCTTGTTCTCCAGTGTTTTTTTGAGAATGGTCATTTGCTTGTCACTGATGGACCCAGTTTTCTTAGACTGACTTCAAGAATACTGTTTAAAAAGAAAATATGAATTTCTTACCAAGCACCAAAGTAAACTAATAGGTGCATGAAGGAGATCCACAAGATGTGATTGAGATATATAGTATATGTATATGAGATATATAGTATATATACTGTATATGTTTGCACATGTTCTTAGAAACACCCATACACAGAAATACATATTTCACTTGAGAGTATATGTAACTTTACTAGAATTTCAGAAATTTCTTGGCAAAAAGATTAATAAACTTTAACTGTAAATTCTGCTGATATACAATTTGTGAGGCATTTTATTCTGAAATATCTTGTGGTTTTTATTTACTTAGCACCTACTAAGTGCCAACATTAAAATCAATATTGAAGAAAGCGGCAATGATGAAGAACCTCATGACAAAAATTTTAGACTACCCAATAAGCAGCATGGTTATTGCAGAGTGTGAAGCAGAGATCAGTGAAGACAAAAGTGTGGCTAGAGATCAAGAACAGTTCTTCATCAGAGTTTGTACAGTCCTCTGAAGTGCACTTGGAGATATGTGGAAGTACTTTTGGGATATCCAATGATTATAGAGTTCTATTGGCGCTCGAGACAAGCAGAAATATGAAAGATTTTGCAGTCTGAAGGACATTTTTCACAGAAGAAAATTTTTCCAGTCAAATACCAATAGCATCTTATTCTGAGGACCTTGAAATTCTTAAGCTATTTTATAACCACTGGGTCTTATTTGAAATAAAATGAAAAACAAATTATTATTATATAGGCCTTAGTGTAAAATAATGAATTACCAAATCTATACTTTTCAAATCTAGCCTTTGTGCTGGCAGTGAGATAGACCAGTTAGGAGGCTATTACAAAACTGACCATGATAGCACATTCCTATGATTCTAGTACTCAGGCAGTCGAGGCAGGAGCAACATGATTTTGAAGTCAGTATGAGATATGTAATGGGATCCTGCCTAAAAAAAGTAGATGAGAACTATCTGGATTCTGCATAAATACTTAAGACAAAGTCACTATGTATGGTAGTTTGAATGTAATTGGCTCCCATGATCTCATAGGGAGTGGCACTATTAGGAGATGTGACTTTGTTGGAGGAAGTGTGTCACTGGCAGGAGGAGGCTTTGAGGTCTTTTGCTTCATTCAGTGTCACAATCAGTTGACTTTCTGTTGCCTACAAGATGTAGGACTCCCAGCTAGCTATTCCTCCAGCACCATGTCTGCCTGCACGCCACCATGCTCCCCACCATGATGATAACGTAAGTGAGCTCCCTCAATTAAATGTTTTCCTTATAAGAGTTGTGGTTGTCATGGTGTCTTTTCACAGCAATAGAAAACCTAGCTAAGATACTATGTATCACAGATACACTAGTAGCAGAATGTGATGGGGAAGTAAAGAATGAATCCAAGATTGTGTGTGTGTGTGTGTGTGTGTGTGTATCACATATATAAGTTTGTGTAGGTGTATGCACATTAGTGTGGCACAAGTTCATGTGTGTGTGCACACATGTAGAAGTCAAAGATTGATGTTGAATATATTCCTTAATAACTTTCACATTCTTTTTTGAGATAGAGTCTTTCGTTGAACCCACAGTTTATCCATTTGGCTAGACTAGCTGGTTAGTAAGCCTCATGGATCTTCCTGTCTCCATCCCTCAAGTGCAGAGAGCTACTACCAAGCCCAGCTTCTACATGTGTACTGGAGACCCGAACTCAGGCCTTCATGCTTTAGTGACAGGCCCTTTATACCAACTGAGCCATCTCTGCAGTACAGATCCAGATCCAAGATTTTGACCTGAGCCACCGGAAAAACAGAATTTCTATCCCTTGTGATGGGAAACTTGTAAAGAAAAGTTGTGCTTAGCGATGAAGATGTGAGGAGGAACTATCACATGCAACACCACTGAGATTGATGAACAGATGCAAATGTACAAGGATGTGCATTTTATGTACAGATAGGCGCTGGGAGGTGGCAATGGCTTTTGGCTAAGATAGAGGTTAACGAGACCTATCTCTAGAGTTTGAGGTTATTGGTTTTTCATTTCTCACATGTATTCTAAATTATTTACATTAAACATCTCACTTTAGTGAAATGTAAACATTATCTTTAATACATACATAATGGCACAACTTTAGAAACTCTCTCGCAACAGAGCTCAAATTTAATCTTTTTCTACCGGTCCTTTTATCCCTCTTTTCCCAACTGCTTAGGCATCAGCCACCAGCTGACTCTCCAGTCACACATGCTGTCTTCAGGGATCCTAGACCTCAGTTTTCCTCCACTGTGCTTCTTATAACTGTGTAATACATTTCCAGGGCCCCTCCCCTCCCTTTGTCATTCCGAGGAGAAATGGGGGATTGTTTGCAGCTGGATGCTATTTGAAAAAGCAAGTGGCGTATATTTATTAGAGTGCTGGGGGGCTGCAGGAGGAGAGAAACGATTGTCACCCTGGTCCCTTTCTTTTCCTGGCAGCACCTCAAAGGTCGCCAAGTGAGAACAGCAGCAGCACCCAGCTGCCCTGAAAGGAGAGAGAGAGTGAAGTTTAAACCTTGAACTGCCTCTCTCTCCTCATTACGTGTTATTTGTCAATCATGGATAAAAGGTGTTTTCCACCCTCCAGCTGCTAGCCCTGGGGTGCAGAGATCACTTGATCGTGTCACTTTCTTGTGGAATACTTCAAGAAAAATCAATGATGTCACCTTTCTTTGAAAGGTGGCCTTTCTCTACCCTCCTCCCCCTATATTTATTTAATTTTCATCTTTAACCAAATAATTCAAACAAGGCAAATCATTTGAGAAAGAATTTTTATGTTTTTGTTCTCTAAGTCTCTGAGAATAACACCTTAGATTTTGAACACATAGAGAGAATATTGTTCCCTTCCTTATGGAGACAAACTATCTTCAGTTTCTAGGATTACTGCAGCTTGCTGGGGGCAGGGTATTGTATTCCTTTGTACTGGGCCTTGAAAATGAGTAAGAAATGGATGTCATCACTCAGTGTGAATTTCACTTTTAATAGCAAATTTATTTGGATGCTTAATTTTCAAATTTATTTTATAACATCAAAACACATTTCTCTCATTTGTATGTTTGATTTTTGTGTTAAAAGAAGTGCTTTTAAAAAATTAGCACCACTATAGGGCTTAAGAAACTTTTTGTAGAAGTATAAAAGGATGTGAACACATGGAATTCAGACATGTTTTAAGTTCATGTGCTCAATACACAGCGAATCAAGTTGCAGATGACTTTATAGCTAATGTTCATAAACCATGTACTAACATACCACACAAGTTTTCTAAGTCCATTCACAGAGGACTCCTGTTAGCATTGTTATTTTCTACACAGTTTATAGCTTTTCTTTTGATGAAAAAGAAAAATCTCAGTGGTGGAAACGTTCAACTTTTCTGAAGATTTATTTGAGTAGGAAAGCATAGTAAAAATATACACACAATCACATTTTTTGATCTTTTACAGGCTAAAGATCACTCAGAAAAATAAGCTATAGTAGAAGCATATGCTTTTTAATGAATCAAGGTAGCAGAACTGATAACCTGCAAAAAACAGAAATTATTTTCTTAGAATGTTTTATCCCTTTTGGCTTCTTTGTTTTATAATTCCATGACTGGAATTTGATGTCACCTGGGAAACTTCAATAATGGGTGGCCTGGCAGCTCCCTTGCATACATGGAAATGTAAGGTGATTG
Source organism: Peromyscus eremicus (assembly GCF_949786415.1). Classification (NCBI taxonomy): domain Eukaryota; kingdom Metazoa; phylum Chordata; class Mammalia; order Rodentia; family Cricetidae; genus Peromyscus; species Peromyscus eremicus. The sequence goes on from NC_081427.1 coordinate 62,109,963, forward strand.
CATCAGTTGTCAATTTGGGGGGCAGTAAGGATAAGTCGATAGCTTTGGCCCACCGATTTCTTTAAAGCTCCTTATTTTTGGATAGATAGGTGGAGCACGCTATTATAAACTCACTGTCAAACATGATAAACCTACTGAGGGAGACAAGCTGGAATGCACTGGAGTGCCCAGGCTTCCGGCTGAAGCCATGTCACTTAACTGTCTTTCATATGGTTTCCATCTTAAGCTGCTAAGGGCTGGGACATGTTTGTCTGTACCTATGAATGCATGTTTTCACATCCTAACCTAAACTGGATCTGATTTATGTCTATACTCACTGCAGGTTCCTTAGAAGAGAATCTCGCTAAATTTTCAAAAAGTTCAACATTCACGGTGAGACATGAAATTCTAGAAGTTTGCTCTGAGATTCCATTTCAAGCTAAGGATGCACGTATCTTAGACTAGTGCAAGCTTGTACCTACGTTGACCACAGAGCCCTAACATCGATCCTGTTTAATGTACATTTTTGAATAGCTGGAATTCATACGAGAACTTGAGCTTGAACTTAGAGGACCAGTGTAAGTGAACTTTTCTGTCCAGCTAGCCAGCTCCCAAATAACCACACAGAGACTTATTAATTCTAAAAGCTCAGCTGATACATATGCTTGTTACTAACAGGTTCTGACAACTTAAATTAACCTGTATTTCTTATCTACCCTCTGCCTCATGGCGGTACCCTCTTTTAGCATGGCATGTTCATCTCCTGCTTCATCTGTGTCTCACTCATGACTCCTCAGATTTCACCCTTCATCTTCCCAGCATCCTCCTCTTCTGGCTCTCCCTCCCTATCTCATCCTGCCCAGCTATAAGCCAGTCAGCTCTTTATTAACCAATGAGAGTAATACATATTTACAGTGTACAAAGATTGTTCTACAGCAGACCAGCAATGTGAGTTTTCACAAGGAAATCCATGAAGCCATAAAGAAGCTTCCAATAGATGTGGACTCTGTGGTCGTCATTGGCAACAAGCATCTGTTAGTCGTTTTGAAGACTCTTCTTTTAGTTTTTATTCCTCTACTCCCTCCTCAGCCTTCCCTGACAAAAGCTAAATGTAACATAAAGTAGATGGGATGCTTGTTCTCCCTTTGTTGTCTAAACTGTCCTTTGCTGAGATAGCTTTTCTCCTTCTGCTATATTCTTCTACCCTCACTAATCATGAGCCCCTGTCCTATAGCTTCTTATGAATGTAACCTTCCTCACTCTGTCAAATGATTGCTCTTATATGAGAGTTTCTAGAATGCTAATGGTGTATCCTCATCATGATGATGCGTATATCAGTTGCTTTTCTCACTGTTTGAGCAAATAGATGACAAGAAACAATTCAAGGGAGAAAAGGTCTGCTTTAGGTTACAGATCAAGAGGTACAGTTCATCATGGCGGGTGAGGACACAATGGCAGGGGCAGGACTCATCTGGTCATGCACAGTTAGGAAACAGAGAGTAAACAGTCAGGCTGGGCTGTAAAACCACAAGGCTTGCCCTCATGACCCACTTCCTTTAGTGAGTCCCTACTTCCAAAAGGCTCCATAACCTTCTCAAACAGTTCCACCAGATTAGGACCAAGTGTTCAAACACATGAGCCGAATGGGGAAGTTCCAAAATTAAGTCACAATAGCGCATATACATAGATTATCTCTTACACTATATCATACTATGCTTGAGGTCAGAAATAATGCCTCTTTCGATCACTCAGTTGTTGCGAGATGATAGATCCACTACACTGGTATTTGTTGAAGAAAAATAAATGTATTAATAGATGTTCATTGTATAGTAACATAAAGTGACAGGGGGACTTAAACACAGTGCCCCACATCCAAAGACAGAAGAAAAATAATTTTAAAAGAGGAAATATTTGGGGAGCCTACATTGTTCCTACTCACTGTCTAAGAAATGGTAAAATTACCATCCCCAGAAGGGCAAGTGTCTCATTGTTTTCATCCACTGCTGTACTGACACCTCATAGCACAGGAACCAGTGGGTGACAGACAGTGTTTGCTGAACACACAATATAGTTTCAAATTTCAAATGCTATTTTTCTACAAACCATTGGGATAAAAAGGAAAATGTTTGCTCCATCAAAAGAACACGTGACATATAAAGAATGCCAGACTCAAAGCATTTTAAAGTAAACCGCTCTGAAGGGTTTTCCAATTATTCCCTCTCCTCGTCTTAGCCTCTGAGATTCCGGCTGTCCTTCAGTTCAATGTCAAGCCACCGAGGCAGCCACAAGAAATAATCTATGTAAACTCATAGAGTCTCTCATTAGCTCTGAGTAGATTGTACAAACTGATACTGGCCCTTGAGAGTTCTTCTCCAGAGCATGCTCTCCTTTGGAAAGTAGTTCACAACCTTGATAAGATCCAAATATTTAGAGAGGAAGTCAACATCAGACACAAAGTTGAGTTTCAGTCACATTAAAACAAGATAACAAGCTATGTGAGAGAAAATGTATCCCTACTTCTAAGCTGTGTTTATTTGCTCAATTTGACACATGGGGATTCTTTTAACTAGTTATCTGGTCCTTTTCATTCCTTGAACTTTATTGCCTTGACATCAAAATGCCTTTATTTATGATAACTCATAATGGTTGTTGATTAAGAGACTTAAAACTTTTATTATTATTTCACATTTTGTTTCATGCATAAAAAAAGTAATTCAATAATGCTCCAAAAGAGAGCATGTTACTGTCACATTTCCAATTAGAATTTCAGGTTTATAACATGAGGTAGTCAAAACTGATGACACAAACAAATTAATTTAGCTCTGTACTCAACAGTTTAACGTTCGCCAGATAAAATATACAGAAAATTGCACAATGACCTGCCATTCAAATAGGGATGGAGAAAGACTGGTATGCATTTTAATTAACTTAATAAAACAAGTAATCTCTTGTTTAAAATTTCTCACATTTCCAGACAGTTCTTATGACTTTTATGACATCATATCCTATTTTTAAATACACAGAAACTTCATTTATAAAATCAGCTATTCATTACTACTTTATACAAAGAATTTTAAATGGCTGTATTAATATGATTTCATTAGAAGAGGAATATGAAGTTTATCTTCATCTAAGACACTTTATCTAGCTGTTTAATAGAAGTGAATATTAAGACAAAATTATATGCTATTTTTATATTTCAAATGCCTTTAACAATTTAATGAGCATTATTCATATATTGACTACATGGCCAAGAGATATTTCTCAACCAGTCAAATGAAATGAGGGGAACTCAACCAGAGTATCTTTGTATTGGTTATGTTCAAATTGCTGTTAGTAAATTACTGGTGGCTTTTATTGACTTTTACATAGAAGGCATTTATTTTATTTTTTGAAATTAAAATATGATTATATCATCTCCCTTTCTTCTTTACAACTGCTCCATGTATATTCCCTTGTTCCCTCTTAAGTTCATGGCCTCTTTTTAAGTTATTATTGTTTCATATTTATGCTTAAATACATGAATACAACTGGCTCAGTCTGTTTGTTGTTACTTGTATGTGATTTCAGAACTGACAAATGAGTAACAGATAAACAATTAGGGGGTAATCTCTAGCAAAGAATATTTCTTCCATTATATTTCTCTAGTATTCTTTAGTTGCCTGCATCTTTTTTCTTTCTCCTTTTTCCTCCGTTTTTCTTTCTTTTTTTCTCTTCCTTCCTTCTCTTTCTTTTCCTTCTTTCTTTCTTTCTTTCTCTTCTTTGTGATGGAGGCCAAGTGAGATTCCCTTCCTCTTACATGTTAGCATGTCTGTTGGTACTGTACTTGTTCAGGTCTTATTTAGACAGTCATATTGTTGAGGTATCACGGGTGAAGACTGATAGGAAACACAACCTTGCAGTAGACTTCCTGGCCTTCTTATGTGTGTGCAGTCTTTACACCTCCTTTCCACGAAGTTCCATGGGCCTTAGGGGTAGGAGTTGTGTTATACATGTGCTAGCTGAGGCTGAGTACCCCATAATCAATTGTTCTATGCATTTTGACCAACTGTGGTTTTCTGTAATAGTCTCTGTCTGTTGCAAAGAGATGTTTCTGTGATAAGACAAGGGAGCTACACTTACTGTGGATATAAGGATAAGCATGCATAATGTAATTAGGAATTATGATGATTTAATAAAGTGACAGTAGCAAGTTCTCCTCCAAGATCCATGACCTCAGTAGCCCTGGATATTTGGCTGGGTTTAAAGTACTAGACATGATTTTCCTCCTGTTGAGGAGCCTTAAGTCAAATTAGAGAAGTGTTGGTTACTGTCAAAATATGAGTGCCACTATTATACCCTTAGGAATATCTTGCCGTGCTGGTCAGAGCTGTGTTCATAGACATCATAGCTGAGTAGGAGTATTGGTTGTTTCCCTCCCTTGGAAGCCTGCATAGTGCATTCCTACACTAGTCCTCAGGGAGGAGCCTAAAGGAAGCATTTCTAAAATACCTCTTTGTTTACCTGTCTTGCTACTGTTAACAATAGCAATTATAATAGCAGCCAGTTTTCTGTAAATTGTTTAACAGCATAATGACATCCCATTTTCCCTTAAATACCAGTATTATAACATCAAGGGGCAAGAGAGTTAAGCTGCTTATTTTACTGAGAAATGCTAGGTAATATAGCATTTTATGTGTGATATGAGTTTTAGCAAATGACTCATGATGAATTTTAACCTCCAAATATAAGCCAAAATTAGAGGCATAATTGCATTTCTGAGCTAGACTAATACAGTAAAACAACTTCAGACTTTTGGTAAAGAAAGCCTTTGCTCTGCTTTCAGTTCTAAATCTTTCATTTGGACACTAAAAAGTTAAGATAGAAAAACTTCCAATCTCTGTTTATAAGACCAGTATTGTCCTAATTCCAAATCCAAGCAAAAAAGCATTAAAGAAAGAAAATTATAGATCAATCTCTCTGATGAATACAGATAAAACTATTCTAAGTAGGAAAATAGGATACTTGCAAACTGAATTCAAGAACATATCAGACGATAATTCACCATAATGTAGTTGGCTTCGTTGCAGACATGCAATAATTTACACACATAAATCAATAGATACAATTCCTCCTATAAATGGTTTCAAGGGCAGAAATCATATATCCCTCTCAATAGTTACAGAAAAGGCCTTTGACTGTGTCCAATATCCCTCAAGATAAAAATCCCTCGAGATACTAGGGATGGAAGGAACATATTTTAACATAATAAAGGCTATATGTGTCAAACTTAGAGCCAACATAATGATAAATGGAGAAAAGCTCAAAGTATTACCATTAAGATGAGAAACAAGCCCTCCCCCATTCCCTCCAGCCCATTAACACCTGAGGCAGGTGGGAGAGCTGTCCATGTGATCATAAGAACGGAAGAGCTGTCCCTGACTGCCACCAGCTACAATACTTGGAAGAGAAGGCCCTGCACCTCACCTGGATAACACAATAGGGCCAGCCTTGTTGGAGGAGGTGTGAGTGAGCTAGCCCTGAAGTTGTAAGCATGGGAGAGCTGTCCCCATTACTTGCCTGTCATATGGCAGTGTGGGAGGGTGAGAGATATCCTCCCTTATCCCTCCTTTTTTCTCATTGCTTGCAGCAAATGAGAGAGCTGAACTGTGGCAGGGTCCTGTGCTATTGTTCCCTTTGGGAGAGGGGGCCAAGTAGGTACAGAGTCAATGACACAGACTCTGGGAAAATGTCAAAACAACAAACTCAGTTTGCTCAGGAAGAGGCAAGCCTTATATACCCTCCACTCCACCCTGGGGGGAGGTCTGATGAATATGCATCTGCTAGTGTGACATGGCTGCCTCTCACTGGTTCAGGTTATCTCCAGATCATGTCTCAGATGCTGTTGCTAAGGCTCTCAGGCAGACTCAGGTTGGCTCTCAGAAAGAATCTTTTTACTGGTTTTGGTCAGCTGGCCCTCAAGCCTGTTAGGGATGAGTCATCTCACACTCTCCCTCTCCCTTATCAGCTGCAGCACTCAGGAAACCTGCCCTTGCCCCTGGCCTAGACAGCACAACAAAGCTACCTGGTGGTTATGCCCTGATGTTATGAGCAAAAGAGAGCTGTTCCCATTACTCATCAGGCATGTGGTAGCAGGGGTGGAGGAGAGATGTACTCTCCCCCACCTCTTTCCCATCAATGCCTGAGACAGGTGGAGGAGCTGGCCCTGGGGTCATAAGAGCAAGAGGGCTATCCCTATTCCTCACAAGCTGCAGCACTCCAAAGAGTGGCCCTGTACCTCAACTGTGCAACACAATAGAGCTGGCCATAATGGTGTAGGTGTGGGAGAGCCGACCCTGAAGGTGTGAAAGCAGGAGAACAGGGCCTACCCCTTGCTCATTGCTCTAAGAGGTGAATTAGCTGGGACAATGCTATAGAGTTCACCCTGGTGGTGAGAACAGGGGAGGACTGGCTGGTAAACCAACCCTTCAGCTGCCCAGGACCAGAACAAGGGTTATGACTTGGCCTGCCCCAACATCCACCCCATCTGTGATCTGGTGGAGCATGTGAAGGAACCTGACCTGAAGACCCAAGGCTACAGAATCTCCACAACACAGGGCAACAACAGGATATCCAAGAAGAGTCCTAGCAAGAGCCCAGCATCTATTGATATAGTAAAAACCAAAGGCCTCAAACCAGACCAATGACTCTTTGCAAAGATTTGCAAGATATACAGACAAAGGGGTTTACTGCATGACTCACTGTATCATACTCTAGCTTCCATGATAAGATTTTTAATTTTTTCCCTCTTTTTTCTTTTTTACTCTTAAATTTTGTTTCATTTGGGGGCTTTTTAAGGGTTGGAGGGTGTATGCGAAGGGACAGAGAAATGAATGGGATCAAGATACATGACGTAAAAGACACATAGAATAAATAAAAAGAAGGGAAAAAAAGATGAAAAACAAGATGAAGGGGCTCAGGGTCCCCATTCCCATACAATATAGTACTGGAAGCCCTAGCTAGAGCAATAGAGAAATAATCACATTCACAATAGTCTCAAAAATTGTGTCGGAATAAATCTAAACAAGGAAATAAAAGACCTCTACAACTAAAACTTGAAGGATAAAAAGGCCTTGTAGTCTCATCAATTGATAAAATCGATTTTGAAAAAAAATGGCCATTCTACAGAAATACATCTCTAACTTCAATGCATTTCCAATAAAAAAAAAGTGCCTAATCAATTCTTCACAGAAATAGAAAAAAAAAACTTAAAAATCACGTGGGTACTGACTGGAAGCTTCATTGCTGCTGGATAGCATTCATAGTGTTAGAGTACTGTTTATGCCACTAAAGGAGAGAAGAAACCATTAACCTGACTCAGTTCTGAACCTTGTGTACTCCCAATAACAACCTGCCTGGCAAGATATGCCCACTGGTCTAATGGTACAATGTTGAAGGAGTAACCAACCCTTTCTTATTAGGTTTAAAGCCTGCTCCAAGAAAGTGGCAGAACCCATATCTAGAACTGTTAATGCTACACCCGTACACCAGTATATCTCTCAACCTTCATCAGAGAAGCTGCTTCTTAAAGTAGATGGCAATTAATACAGAGACCCACAACTTGTTGACATGTAGTGAATAAGAGACTTTTGAGTGTTCATCCCTAAATGGAACCTTTACCTTATACCCTTTCTCTCAAGGCTCAACGATTTTTCTTATGACAGAAAAATTGTAGGAGCCAGAGATGGGGAATGACTTCAAGGAAACAAGGTTTTCAGGACACAACATGGAAAGTTCACATATAAATGTACAGTGATTGTGAAAGTATGCACAAAGACCTGTGCAAACTCAAGCCAGACAATGACCAACTCAATCCTAGCATGAAGATGTGGAGGTGAACATGAATGCCTTTCACCCTTAGCTGAAGAACTATTGGCATTTGATAGTTTCTGGGCGAGGAAGAGTCTGCATTCTTTAGTGAAATCTCACTCCAAGCCATGCCCCATACCCAAGAGAAGTTGACCATCACAAACTGAATGTGATGGATTTGAATACGAAAGAGAGATATAGACAGAGAAAGGCAGAAAGACACAGAGAGAAAACACAAAGTTGGGTGAGTTAGGAGGTGGTGGTAGATCTGGAAGCCTTTGTGAGAGGGGGTGAATATGATTAAAATACATCATGTGAAATTCTCAAAGAAGTAATAAAAAATGTTCTTAAATTTTTTTATGCAAACACTAAACACCTAAGATAGCAAAATGACCCCTGAACAAAGAGAACACTGCTGGAAGTATCAAAATAATTGATTTCAAGTTACACTACAGAGCCGAAGTCGTGAAAACAGCATGGTTCTGGTACAAAAGTAAATACTCAGGTCAACAGAACAGAAACAAAGGCCCAGATACAAGTTCACACAGCTTCAGCCATCTGTGGTTTTCTGTTTGTTTGTTCGTTTGCTTTCACAAAGAATCAAAAGCACACACTGGAGAAACATCATGCTGGGAAAACTGGATATCTACATGTAAAAGAATGTCACTGAATCCTTATCGCTCACTCTGCACAAAACTCAACTCCAAATGGATCAAGGACCGAAATACTAGGTCCTTGAAAAACTGAAAGTACTAGGGGGTAAAGTAGTGGGATAATTATAAGAATCACAGGATGGGGAAATATGTAGCAGATAGGTGTCTTCGGGCACCACACAGCCGTTGCACTCATGAAGTCCCTGTGGCTGTGGTTGTCTGCACAAGATCTCCACAAGACTGGGCCCAATACTGTTTCCTTGTGAGTGGGGTAGGGGTCCATGAGTCCCCATCCATCTCTGAGGGACAATTGGCAATACATAGTTGTTGGGATGTGTCTTTTTCTACAGGGGTGTAGCCACTAATGAGTCACCCTTATTCCAGTTAATAATGTCCCACCTATACTAGGGTAAAAAAAAATGATTAAACTTTATGGGCCACACACAAACACATAGAAGTAGAGGGAGAGCTTGTTGAGGAGAAGGATTCCAGTGGGAGAGGAAAGAGATTAGGGAGGGAAATGGAACGTTTTAAAAAATGACTAAAAACCATTATACAAATGTAGAAAATTATCACATTTTTTTTAAGTTTAAATAGAACTCCAAATGTACAGTGACACTGACAGTCTCAGTTAATCTCAATATCTCAATGGATCACAAAACAAAATGATCAGTCATAAATGTGAGAGCTTTTTTTGAAGAGGGCTGTGGATTGGGGTTATAAGGAGGTAGTGGTCGGTGAGAGTGATACTTATGATAGCAGACATGTGTTAATGTCTTAAATTTTCATTAATAATTTTTCAAATAAAAAGTCTTTCAGTGATGAGTTTGATTATAATCAAATTTCATAATGAGTCAATAAACTGACTAATAAACTATACAAAACACAAAAACCTGAGTTTCTTCTCTACCCTCATTCATGGAAAAGCTATGGCCAAGTCAGTACTATGCTGTATCTCTCACTTTTGGCAATGAAAACAAACCTATGGGCTAGACAGATGTTCTTCTTCCACTTAACGCATGAGAAATTTGAGTCACAAAGAGTCTGAATAAGTTCCTCAAGATTTCTGTTAGTAAATGGAAGATCCAAAAGTCTAGGCTGTCGGGGAAGAGAGTCCCTGTTAGCCAAAACTAATGAAATATTCAGATCAACCAGAATCACTCAGCTTTCCCCTTTACTTCCATAGTAGTCTGTTCTGAATATATCTTCACTGTATTCCAGTGATATTTCTGTTTTTTATTGCCCTTGGATACAAGTTCTGTTAGCCTTTCTTGATTGTTAATCAAATGCCTCACAATTTTTCCTTAGTGAATAAAACCCAACAGAAAGCAGAAAATCAGAAACAGTGCTGATCCAAATATCAGTAAATAAACTGCTGAAGAAATTTGCTTTGCACCCATTCATTCAACAGATCCTTCCTGTGTGTCTCACAGTGACTGAGGAAGTTACTACCTAACAGGAAAGCCATGCAGTAGTCAACAGATGTCAGTGCACAGTATATCCGCTGATGAAAGGGACCAAGGAAGTTAACTTGGTCAGGGGGGCTGGTTAGTAGGGAAGGTTTCTAGTGAAGGGAATGAGTTAGTGCCATCAAGTGACAAAAGGGAATTGCACATACAGAAGGCAAAGAAGATCAATCCAGGTGAAAGAGACCCTTTCCTACTAGGTGTGGCCTTTTCTGGCTCTGGCTTATATGAGGTGGTGGTAAATCCAAATTAATTGTCACAATAAAAACCTGAACTTGACCTTGAGGTAATAGAGAGCCCATGAAGGGTTTTAGATAGAGATCATTAGGTTTGTATTTTCAAAAGTGTTTTCTATAGGCACAAGATAGAGTGTCAAGGAAGACTATAAGAAGTATGAAGATGATTACACACCCCATTGTGAAAACATGGTGCCCTCTACTTGTGTGGTGACAATACCAAGGAAGATGAATGAGAAACAAAACATACTTGATCTTCGGCCTGGCTGTTGGTGGATCCTACAATATGAGCACGTGGGGAGAGGCCCCGAAGAGAGGGGGCAAGGGAAGGGGGCAGAGGGAACACAGGAAAGCTGACTTAAGGGACTAGATGTTGAATTGTATTACAACCCAGTATCGCCACAGTTTCCACAAGTTTGCTTGTCTAAGGTTGTTTTTCCAAGTCAATTGCACATCTGAATTCTGTTGTTGCTATTGTTGCTTTTGAAACTCCAGATGGAAACCCAAATCTCACTCACGGTGTGCAAACGCTACTCACCGAGTGGTTCCCTTAGCCCATATAGCTGAACCTTCTTCAAAGGAGAAGATGACAGTGTTCGGAAGCTTCGAAGAGTAGAAAACCCTTGACACTAAGAGGCCGTGGGGTAGCCTGCGTCTATCTTGCCACTCTCTGTGCCATCATTTCTACAACACTAGTAGGCACCACAGAAAGAATCCAGTGTTATCTGCCAGATCAGCATCCCAGCCAAACAGGCAAAGAGCCCACCCACCAGGCTTTTAATTGCCTGTGTATCCGAGCATCCAAGTACAAGTCTCCTTGCTATCTTCTCTTATTATAAATGAAATGAGTCATCAGACCACCAAGGAAAGAGCCCCAGGTCAGTAATTCAGCAGCCAAGGAGAGGAGAAAAGGATGGAGAAGGGCTCCTGGGTTCCCGTATTTCAGAATTTTTGTTTATCGTAGCTAAATGAGTAGCAACTTTTGAATGTTTTGAATTTATTGAGATATCACAAGGTTCACCCACTTGAGAGTCAGTCTAATATGAAAATAAAAATTTGTGCTCCTTGCTAAAGAAAACAAGACAAGCGACATTCCTTAGAAATCAATATTTCATCCCATTAACGTAAAGCCTTCTCTATTAGTTGTAAGTCATGTGTCAACAAGAGGGCTGTTTATTTTTTTAACAGTGTGCCACATGGCTCAACTGCACCATTTATAATAATTTTCTCGAGTGAACCAGGCACTGAGAACCCTCTCTCAAACACAAATTCTGAAAAGAGGTCACAAATGGCAGCTGCTGTGTGTTGCAATTTAAATGTCTCATTCCGTGGGGAGCAAAAGGATGTGACATAACCCAGAAGAGGCTGGGAAGTGAGAGTGTTTGTGGGGGTGGCTGAACTCTGTGACCTTCCAGGGGTTGCCCTCCAATGCAGAGGCTCTGGGGACAATGCCTGTGCTTCCGACTCATCAGGGGCTCAGGACAAGCTTCTTGGGAGGTTTCTTTGAAATAAGAAAAAATGTTCAGGGAGTAGGTGGGTATGATGAAAGGGTTCTCTTTCTATCATCTTCCACAGGAAAGTATTCTTGATAGTTAAATTGGGGCTAACCATTACGATTTTGAACATGAGAAAAAAACTACATGCGTCTGGTAGAGAGTGCTTGAGCAGCAGCTATAGCCAAGGATCAAGCTGACCCTAGTGTCCAACTTGAAATCAGCTGGCCTTAGTATACAGCTTGAATCAGCTTCATGTTCTTCCTTTTTACTCTTGCTGAAAGAAGAAGGGAGGGGAGAAAAGAACAAAGAGAAGGAGAGAGGAAAGGAAGAGATGTGGAGATCACTATAAGAGTTCTAAAACACCACTTAGGAAAAATAGATTTTATTTTCATCTTAAAATGTCAATCATCAAATTTTACCTTAGTTCAATTTTTTTTAAATATGGAGAATTTAATTAACATAAGAATGCCTACTATATTTCAACTCCAAGTGTGGTTTTCATAATACTCCAGGAAGTAAAGTGTTGTATAAAGTTCCCAAGATATAACTTAACATTGGTTAAATATTCAAGGTAGGGTTTTTACTATTTATTATTAATTTTCTTCAAGAAAGCTTTTCCACACATCATTTGTTTGGGCTAAGATTATCTTTATAGATTTGTACTTTAATAATTTCATTGAACAGTAGTATGTATAATAAATACTTTGTAAATAGTCTAGATAGTAAAGTTATTTAATCAATAAGGTTCAGATTACTATTAAAGCCAATATTATGAAAAGATCGTGACAGGACAGAGAAAGTATTTTGACTCTATCTCTGTCAAAGCACTTAAGATCATTGGATATAAAGGCTTAAATATTACGGTACAAGGTCTTGTTCTATAACTTGGACCTTACTATGAACTCTGAACTTATGTTCCAAGTGAAAAATACATTCAATTTCAACTCTATAGGAAATAGACCTTACTTATTTTATCTATTTGTTTTATATTGAACCAATCCCTCACTCTCTATGAGAACTCCCTTGACATTTAATGAACCTGAGATTTTCCCATGGAGCATCTCCATGTCTACATGAGTATTCTGATCCACTTAGAGCAAGGCATTCTATTCACAACCTGTGTTATGCCACACAGCTTCTAGTGACTTCGGACCACAGGTAGACGGTGGATGTGGGAGAACTAGTCATTTTCCTAGTCCACATGCATAATCTTGGGTCTGTTTCCTCCCTTATCTTGCTTACTTAGATCACTACCTTTAAAACTGCTTCTAGGGCACAGGTTAGAAGCTGTGCACATCCAGTCTGGCTACAAGAATGACCCCAAATCATGTCTTGAGCATAAGCGTGGATCTCTACTTAGGTCTTCGTCTGGGGGTCATTTCCTAACTAGCGCTGAGCTTATTACTTCAGAACTTGTGTTGAACTCAGAACTGAAACCCTTTTCTGAAGTTCTTTTTGACCATTTGTCTCTCCATGAGGAGAAAAGCATGAAATGAAACCACTGCCTCAATAAATTTAATCTTGAAGAGTAGATGTGTATTAATAGCAGAGATGATTCAGCCATATTGACCTCCTTTTGCTCTGTCTGGTTCCTTTTCTGCCTTTGTTGTTTGGTCCAGGCTCCAGACTTGCTCATATTCTCTAGTTCTCAGGTTAGCCACAGCCTTTTCATGCTATATTTAAATAAAATTAAAAAGAAGATGGTTTGTTGATTTAATGTTAAACCTAAAGAATTCCAGAAATCTAGCCACCTTATCTTCCTTGTAATACTCTTATATTCAGCTGACCCAGTAACTTGTGAGAGACCACAGAGCTACTAAATTTTTCCATACTGTGTGTGATAGAATTGATATTCATTTATTTTGTATTTATTGAAATTTTTACTATTTCAGAATCTTTCTGCATACAGTATCTCATCTAATTCTAGTAGACGTTGAGATACGTTTCACTCCAGTATAAAAGATGGCTTTCCACAAATTAATCTGTTTAAGAGAAACAGCAAGCTTAACAAAGAAGTGAAATCCAGATGATAAAAATGCTTACTTAATAATTGAAGTTTGAGTCTCTGAGATTTGTGTCAAGAGATTCACGATGTTAATAAAACTTTGTAATAAATGGCATTGTGGTAAATGGGGTGCTCACAGTAATTCAAATATATTATCTGGAAAAGGAATAGTTGAGAGTTCAGGATGAAATTTTTTACAACTTCTGTTTAGTAAGCTTATGGTGTTGGACTCCCAAATACATGTATATTTCAGGCCTTTAAGTATGCGTAGTTGAATTCTTCATATTCTTTTTTGGATTTTGTTCCAAAAGCAACAAAATCTGAAGAGGTATTGGCCTAAATCATGGACTATAGACCATATCAAAGTTTTGTAGTTTCTTCTTCCTCAGACCAAACCAGACAAAAACCACCATTAGTGAGACTGTTTGAAAGATTTAGTTCAAGACATGAAGGCTGAAGGCATGGCCTAGGCATAGACACAACTGCAGGAGTGCATAGAGAAGCAGGATGCAAACAATTCTGGGGTACCCAGAGGAAGGGAATGATATTACCCAGGAACATGGGCCAGTGATCCAATGAGGTCACTGCCCTACTGAGTTAGAAGCAGAGCAATCAAACCAAACACCGGAGCTGTTTTGTATTAGTGCATGCATACTTGGAAAGAATGCCTCTTCTACTGTTCTAAGATCAATTGCAGTGGAACGTTTGAGTGATATCCTTGCTTGACTTAGTCAGGCTTTGTCTTAAACAATACTAACACTATGCTTTCTTTGACAAAAGAAGTCTTTATTAATGACTTTATGGCACTGAGGTAAGAGAGCAGCCACATAAAGGATTTGCAACTAGATAGACCAGAATATGTAATATTCATGTAAACTTCTCTACAAAACAGACCAATTTTCTGTAGCATTCTTTTTTTTAAATAATTTGAATACTGTCAGACTGAATGCTTATAATAATGGTGAGCAATGACATTTAGAAATTAATTACAACTCACACCAATAGTTAAAGAAACATTTGTCTCTTATATATGAGACAGTATATTTATAGAAAGTCATAAACACAGTCTCTAAAGACTTTGTGACATACTTACCACAAGCAGTATTGCATAACTTTAATCCCTTTTCCAGTTACAGTAACAGTTTTTAATCATTCTTTAGGCCAGTATATTTTCTATTTTCATTAGGTGGTTTGTGTACACAGTGAGATTCCATTGGAGAAAACTAATTTTTTCCTTTGTGAGGAGTTGACACTTGGAGATAGCTTCTGGGTTAGGGATGAGGGCTCATGTCTACTTCCCCTCTAAGTGTCGGAACCCCATCTGCCTTGGACCTGCACAGGTCCTGTGCATGCTGCCACAGTCTCTGAGAGGTCATACGTGTGCCTTTCCTGTTGTGTCTGGAAGACACTGTTTTCTTGGTGTCCACCATCCCCTCTAGCTCTTACCATCTTTCTGCCGCATCTTCTGTATAGCTCCCTGAATCCTAAGAAGAGGGGTTTGATGAAGACCACCCATTTAGGACTGAGTGTTCCAAGGTATTTCAGTCTCAGCACATTATTTAGTTGTGGGTCTCTGTATTTGTTTTCATCTCCTGCAGGAGGAAGCTTCTCTCATGATGGCTGAGTGAGACACTGATCTACGGGTATAACAGAATGTCATTAGGGGTCATTTTATTGCTATGTTCCTGTATTGCAACAACAGTATTTGGTTTTCTCTAGGTCCTTGGACGATCTAGTTTCAAGGTCCTGGCCACCTGAACAGTGTCAGGCATGGCCTCCATGTCATGGAGTGGGCCTTAAATCTGCTCAGATAGCAGTTGGTGACTCCCACAACGTTTGTGCCACTACTGCACCAGCCTACCAAGCAGGTAGGTCACCATTGTAGATGGAAGGATTGTAGCAGGATTGGTGTTTGGATTTCTCCTCTTGTAGTGTGCAGACTGCCTCCCAGGGCCATGAACACTAGTCAATAGGGGTGAAAGCTCTTGTTAAGCACCAGCATGACTTCTCCATGTTCACTGAGAAATAGAGTTACTGTCTACAGCAAAGGGACCCATTTATTTTTGTCCAACAATATTATTTATATCTTTTCAGGCTCATTACTATTTATTTTATACTTTAGATTATAATCTAACCATACTTTATCCTGTTGCTCCCCTATTGGCCATTGGGCATGCAGTTTGCTTGTTTTCTCTATCACTGAGGTCCTTCTGGGCACTTTTTCTTTTATTCTTGGGAATTCATGTATTTTCTGGCTTTGCAAGATGCTCCAAGCTCATTTTGTACAATTCCTGACCTGGACTCCTTTTATTCTTTTATTGATGGAGACCATGTGTGAGCTTGCGTGTGTGTGTGTGTGTGTGTGTGTGTGTGTGTGTGTGTGTGTGTGTATGTTGTGTAAAAACTTACAAAAACAATATTTGGCACTATTTATTCTTTTATGATTCCTCATAAATTCTCGGGGAAACCATGCAACATACACTATCATGAACATCTTCCTATGACAGATTTATGTGTGGTTTAAGAAAAGGGGAGTGTCTGAATCTTGGGCAACATTACCACACTATTCTCATAACTAATAATCCAGGCAAATAAAAACAATGTACCCATCAGCAAATGAAGTCTTCTCTTAACCTTGTTTTTTTTTTTTTTAAATCAAGTGTGAAAGCTAGCAAAATAGTAGAATATAGGCTATTACGTTATACTGAAGGGCAGACCTATGCTCAGCAACAGATGTTCAATACAAAACAAAGTCAACAGCATGTTTGGCAAATTTTTGTCTCATAATGCTTTGTTTGGCTTTTTTTTTTTTAACCTTACTGGTCTTTTGCTTCTACATTATGATTTCTGATTTTGTGTTTTTACCTGCATGTACATTTGTTTCTTGTGTTTTTTCCTTTGTTTGTTTTTGTTTTGTTTTGGCTTTTGTGCTTGTTTTATTGGCCGGTTTGTTTTCAAAAGAGAGAGAAAAAGAAAGTATGGAGTTGGAAGTGTGAAGAGGTGGGGAGGATTGGGGTAGATGAGGGAGGGGAAAACATGATCAGAATATATTTTATGAAAAAAATATTTTTCTATAAAAATAAATGTGAATAAAATATTAAAAAGTAAACTTTTAGAAATTATTTATGTAGGTTCTCTGCCCCAAGAGAGTTTGTCCTGTGTCTAGAAACTTCTTTCCAAAGAGTAAAGCAAAGAGAGGATTGGTTTCAGAATTCAAAAACCTGACGAATGTTAACACAACTAGACAAGGAGTGGGGGTGGGGGGAATTATCTCAGAGAGAATACCCACTATCGATATGATGTCACATTATGGGAGATCATCTTTGTGGTCTCCCTCCTAAAACCCAAACCACTATAGATATCCATGAAAACATAATAAACAAACTGTAATTGAGAATGCTACAAACACTTCAAACTGCTAAGGTTATTGAAAGCAGAAAAATCCTAGAAACGTCAATAAGGAACAGGAGAATAAGGTCCCATTATGACTAGATGTAATATGGTCTTAGATGGGATCCTGAGACAGAAAATGGGCATTAGGAAAAACATAAGCTAATGTGAATAAAGCACAGAGTTTATTTAATAACAATGTATTGGTGACTAATATGTCATACTAATATATTAATCAGGCACAAAATGTATGGAATTCTACATAGTCAGAATTTTTCTATAAATGAGCTCTGTTGTCAAATAAACTTTATTTGTATAAAGGTATAAAAGTATAAAGTATATTGTATGAAAGTATAAAGGAATGAATAATTATATGGCTTAATGAAGCTAAGAAATACATTGTTAATAATGCCTCTTAACAAAGACGTGGTGGAAATAAAAAGTAATATACTACTTCTAGTTTGAGAACATATCAACTCCTTCTGATACCTCAAGCTCCACGGCATGCTCTTGTCAATATTGTAGCTGTTAGTCACATGTGACTACTGAGCCTTAATATCACTGAAGTGAAGGTGTGCTGTATGAACTAGATTTGAAGACAAAAATACACATATTTCATTAATGCATTGCTTATATGTTAAAATGCTTTGGATATTTTGTGTTAAGCTTAATATATCAGTTTTTCATTTAATTTTCTTTTTTTTTAAATTATTGTGTGGCTCATTACAGTCATGCACCAAGTAAATTACTTATGCAGCTCACATTACATTTTTTTCCTAGTCAGTGCTGAATTAAATGTATCTCGAGGGCTTAGATGGGTTGATGGTTCTTTTCAAATCACACAGATTATCT
This sequence comes from Peromyscus eremicus, assembly GCF_949786415.1. Classification (NCBI taxonomy): domain Eukaryota; kingdom Metazoa; phylum Chordata; class Mammalia; order Rodentia; family Cricetidae; genus Peromyscus; species Peromyscus eremicus. The sequence continues at coordinate 62,127,888 of NC_081427.1, forward strand.
TCCAGAAATTGTAGGCCTTACTACATGATGCTGGACTTGTGTTACATTAAGGTAATCTCTCCCAGATAACATTTATCATCAGGAAAGACCACCTGTGTAGACAACAGACATTCTTGATTTTCCCCTTATTTCTTTTCAGATCACAATTAAAAAATGAATGCTGAGGAATTCCTTTTAAAACACCTGTGAGAGGGAAAATTCAAACACACATTGCAATACATGTCACAGCAGAGAGCCTCTCTAAAGTGTGCATGTGTGGCAGGGGGAGGCATTTTCCTTGAAGATGCTTCTGCAAATTCTATCTGGACCCTTTCTTCCCTTCCCTTCCCTTCCCTTCCCTTCCCTTCCCTTCCCTTCCCTTCCCTTCCCTTCCCTTCCCTTCCCTTCCCTCTTCCATCCTCTCTAACACCTCCTCCTCCTCTTCTTCTTCCTCCTCTTCCTCCTCCTCCTCCTCCTCCTCCTCCTCCTCCTCCTCCTCCTCCTTCTCCTCCTCTTCCTTTTCTCCTTTCTAATGAAAGGATCTCTATACATCTCCTACTGCATTGGAACTTGCTCTTCAGACAAGTCTGTCTTCAAACTTCTGACTATCCTGCCTCTGTCTCCCACATGCTATTACCATGTATACACCGTGTGTGTACCATACCACTGTGTATGGCTATGAACTCAAACTTTTTAAAAGAATAAAAATTAAGAGAAATTAGTATTCATATTACAACAGAGCAACTGGCAGGAAAAATGAAATGTTAATGGCTTAGTTGTTTGGACTACAAAGGCTATCATCAGTCAGTATACAGGAACTATGAAGGAAGGCCTTCCTTCATGATCAGTAAACATCTTGCTGGAAAAGGAGCAAAGAGGAATGGGTTCCAGGTGGTTCCTGAGGAAATGGGGGGCATTTTTATTTCCAACAAAGATTTGTTTTTTAAGTTGTACTTTCTTAGGAAGGAAAAGAGGAAATCACATAGAACACTTGAGGTTTACACAGCAACACACATGGACCCAAATTCTCATGTTTTCCTAAAGCTTATCAGGAGAAGCAAAGCCCCTCCATTGCCACCAGTACTTTGGGTCAACAGCTACTCAAGTGTCTTTTGGAAAGAAATCTTGAAAAAAGAAATCAGTCTTATTTTTGCTTTTTAATCTAAGAACACTATGGGAAAAGGTTCAGTGTAGAGGTGGATTCTTTCTAATAAGTAGACTTGAATGTGGAATGTGTGAGCATGAGGCTGCATAAATCTATTAGATTATGATTTATATGTTGATTATATATACAATGATGAAGTTGCAGGAAGTTCATTCTAAAATTGTAGGATATGTCCAGAGTCAGCAGTCTATCTATTTGACCCATTGGGGGCCTAAATGAGATAAGAGAAACAGCTCATGTTGTCTGTAGCCCATGTAGTCAGTCATTCAGAGGGGAGCATCGATATTGAAGGTCATTTCTGTGAGCCTTGTCGGTCTCTCCCCAAACTGCTCTTCTTAGCAGACACACTCACCAAGTATACAGTACTGAGAAATTATAGGACATCTAATGCCAGGTTGGAGAATCGCAGATGGGTTGGCCTTGGCTGTTTCTCTTAGCAGAACGCAGAAAGTCACCTCCATCCCTTTACTGTATCGTCTCCCACTGCACCCACCATCTCTGCTCAGCCTTGTGGAGGCCCTGCTATGGCTCCATCCGAATGGTACTACTTTTCCTCAAAGGCTCTAGTTGATGAGCTCATACACCTGTGTGAAAACTATTAAGCTTCGAAAGCGGCTACGTTAGGTTTACAATGCCTTCACACACATGAACAGCAGGAAATACACGGAGATCATTTCAGCAGCGTCATCTGTCCTGGGGAAAAGCCACTTCGCTTTGTCCTGTTAGTTATCACTCTGACGTTCAAGAGCAGTGTCAAGGGCTAGAAGGGCTCTGGCTGTGTCAGGCCAGCCCTGTCTAGCACAGCTGAAGAAACACAGCAGAAATAATGAATTTAGCATTCAACAGCTGCAGGAGGAGAGGCTCCTGCCAAGTGCCACTGTGTGATTCTCCTCCTCTACCAGGCAGTAGCTCGTCAATTCATCCCTCGGGCACCCAGCCACATCCCAGAGAAAGCAGGGCTGGCAATGGCTGGGACAATACAGACACACAGCTCCTTTAGCAAGATACTACTAGGAACTATTCTGCACCATTAACACTGTTTAAGAATCGAGCCACTGGCATCTGAGAGAATACAGGGAATGGTTTATTTAAATAATTGTACAGCTGGCGATGGGAGATTTAAAATGAATGTATCATGATAGGTAGAACAAGATTGAGAATACTTGCTTCTAGGTTGACTTCTGAGTGAAACTCCATTTTCAGTATATAGATTCTAGAATCCAATGTATTTTCTAATAAAAAATAAACAGTTCTGGTTAGGGTTGTCCAAGAAACTCCCCAAAACATTGCAGGCTACTACTCTTGATCCTAGTCCTCTCCAGATAGAAGGTAATTCCCTATTGCTAACAACACCATATACTTTAGACACAGGGCCAGGGGCCCCAGGATAGTATACCTGAATACATTCTCCCTGAGGATTTGTTCTCATGGCACCAAAAAGTGCCCTGCAAGCTTTGAAAGGAGGGAAGCAACCAACAGTACTACCCAGCTATGATGCCTATGAACCACAAGGATGCAGGATAACCCTAAAGATGCAGCAGTGGCATACATACCTTGGGGGTAACCAACAGTTTTCTAATTGAGCTTAAGACATGCTCAGCAACTAGAATGCTAGCGAACTACCCAGGGTTAGTGATGTCATGGATCTTGGAGAAGAACCTACAGTCACCACTTTACTAAACCAGTGTAATCCCTAACTACACTCTAAATAGTTGTCTTTATTCTCACAGAAAAGTGTAGTCCTCTTGCCCTCATCAAAGAAACTTCTCGTTGCAGCAGATAAAGGCCATTACAGAAAACCAAAACCGATCAAACTGCAGAGTTGTGGAGTTCAATACCAATGGGTGCATCTACAAAAAAAAAAAAAAAAAAAAAAAAAAAAAAAAAATCTCATTCGCTTAAGACTCAGGGATCATTGTGGGAAAGAGAGAGAAAACATTGTAAGAGCCAAAGGAATGGGGTCTTTGGTGTGAGACTGTGTCTCTTAGTAATGCCAAAAGCTTCATTCATAAAGTCGCACCAACATGAGCTGAATAAAAACAATAGCTATGCTAAAGTGGACAAAGGAAAGCTCATGAGGCCTCAACCCTACTCAAAGAACCATAGACAACTAAGGAATGCTGAGAACTGGAGAAATATTTTTTCCCAGGGAAGAGCACACCAATTGGCTATCCAACACCAAATGGTCAGCCCTGAAAACATACATATAAGTGACATTATATAGACTGAGCAGGTTGTATTTATGTATTTAGAAATATATACATGTATGTCCTCTACATCATATACATATGCATATGTATATAGTCTATAATAACAATTAATAAAAAAAAGAATTTGAAAGGGAGCAAAGAGGGGCATATGGGAGGACTTGGAGGGAGGAAAGGGAAAGAAGAAATTGTGAATTTATAATCTCAAAATAAAGGAAATAAAAAGTAAATCCCAAAGCAAGCCACCATTTCCTGTGAGATTTCAGGGTGGTTCCCCGGAGCCAACAGAACACAGAGGAATCAACAAGCTATTGATTTTTAAGGGGGTGGATTTCTGACATGGCTGCTGCCACACCATTATGAAAAGCAACCCAAGTTGCCCTGTTCCGTGTTCAGTCCCTCCCAGCTGCATTTAGATTGTGTCTGTTTTCAACGTCGAATGTCACTCACTATGGTATTGTTGCTCTACTTTGTTTACTCCTGGAAACGGGCAGCAGTTCCTTTCCTAACAGCCTTCTTGGCTTCCGTCTACGGGAATCTGGGTTTGTGTGTGTGTTGTCAGCCTAAGGGGTTAAAATTCATTTGAAATAACAGCATGATGGATGTAGTCCTTCCTTTCACAGCCTCGGGAACAGTTTGACAATTTGCAGTTAAAGTCACAAAATCTATTTTGGCTTTAGAGCAAATTTTCTCATAAGTAGACATTTTTTTTTTTAGGACAGAAAATTCTCAAATGGTTATTTAACGGGCGTTTATATGGCATTTATATGTTTTAAAATTTATATGTTTTAAAAATTACTTAGAGGGAGGGAATAGAGTGGCTGTGATCAAAACACAGTATATTCGTGTGTATAAAATACTCCAACAATAAAAGAAAAATATTTGAATGCTTAAGAACTCTCCATACACATTCGTGAAAGTAAAACATAAAATCATCCTTTGGTCTTACTGTCTCAGAAATCCTAAGAAATGCTTTAGCTTGTGAACAGGGACCACTCCACCTTGAAAGTTTTTGTAGCCAGGAACAGTGGTGACCAATGTTAATCACATTTTAAGGATAATTCCTTTGTCCATTACGAAAAAGTGGTTGCTAGCAGACATCCATATATTCCCTTATTTATTTTCTGAAAGCCACACTGATTCAAACAAGAGAATGTGACCTTTAAACAGTGTTCTTTCTTCTGTCGCTTGGGAAGCAATTTAAAAGGTTTGGCTGCTTAAGTGCAATTTTTCTCCCTTCTCTCCTAGTCTTCAAAAGATTTCCGCTCACCTTCATTTTCTTTCTCTCTGGCTACAAAATGTGCTTGTTATAGGCCTATCTGTCAGCTACAAAAGGAAGGAAGGACAGCCCTTCTGTTTTTGCATGTTCAGATCCTGATAGTGGTTTTAATCTCCAGAGAGTCCCTGTCTACTCTACTTAATCAATCCCAGTACTTCAGTTAGCAGTCATTAGGGTGAAGCAGGAGTGGTCAAGGACAAACCTTGGCATCTTTTGGAGTCAAATGTGATTATACTACTCATTTTTTGCAAATCTTTATAGTTTCCCTCTATCATTTCTTATCCCCACCCCAGAATATTTCCAAAGAAAAACAAAGACTAGAGAGGAATGAAATAAAAAGTATTCAGAAACTAAGAGAATCAGCACTAGGCAATTAGCACAAGAAAGTGCCCTGATGCCATTCTTCCTAAGTAAACCAAATCCCTTAAATATCATGGCACTTAACTTTTTTTCTCTCTCAAGTAAATTGAAGTATATTTCTTTGACTATAGAAATGACCTATGGAGTTGATAAAATACACACACACACACACACACACACACACACACACACACACACACACGTGCATGCACAGTAATAATAAAAAAATCCTCAAAATAAGCAGTGTTATGGCCTCAAGGTAATGGATTTCAGTGGCTCTCTAACAAAGCCCCTTAGTCCTTCAGAGTTCACTGGTAAGTTACGGGATAGGCTGTCCTTGTGATCCTAACTGATGACTAATTCTCTTGATTTAAAAACTGGAATCATATCTTAGGGATTTTGAATCAGAAGAAACCCTGAAAACCCACATATCGTCTGGAGGATATCAGGGTCTATAGGGTACTCTAAAAGATTTATAACTCAAGAAAATGTGAAGTTCTTCACTGAGTATAGAAGTATTTTAAAAAATAATAATATGTAATTTATTATCAAGTAACGATGTGTCCACTTTTTTTCTAAGGCAGCAGGCTAATCTACCAGTTAATGCTTTTTGTATACAGTCAGCCGGTGCTGTGTGACAATTTCCACAGTTGGTCATTTCAGTGCATTTCATGAATAGAATTAGAAACTTGGTAAACACAGGACAGAATTTTGTCTAACTTGCCCTTGATTTCCCAGGTCAGTCATTTTATTATAGTGAAAGAATAAATTGAAAATCTTTATTGTTGCTTTTCATTATTATCTTGCTGTTAATTGAATGGGAAAATGTTGCATAAAATCCTGTGTTCTAGAAGTATAAGTGGCATTTCTGGCCCACAATATTTCAAATATCAAAGTATATAGTAATCATACAAATAAGAAGGCAATGTACCTCCTATGTACATTACATTATTTGAAATATATAATTGTAAAGTACATCTAAACAGTGAGTCAAAAGATACCTGTGTATGACTCACCAACACTCTCCCCAGAACAACTAAAGAGTAACATATCAATCAATTAAATAATGCAATCCAAAAATACCTCTGAAAATCTTTATTCTTTATAAGTCAACATTAATTCTTAATAAATTTCTCTTGTATACGTAAAATATATTAAAGGTCATTTATCACTTTTTAGGCTTTTTCTGATGCATCGTTAAGGTGTGCAGGGTAATAATTTCTAATGTTCATGAACTGAGGTTGGAAATGTGCATTTCATTGTGTGGTGAGCTAGTAATCTGGAAAGCCTATGGTGACATATGCACCATATGGAAAACATTGTTCAAGATCCAAATTGTACCTTTCAAGTGTCTCACGCATCTCAACCCGGCTTTGTTTTTCTAACACAAACAGGTCAGATCACTGGTGTTCGGTGGCTTTTGCTTCAGTTTGACGTCCTGCTGTACCAAGTCTGCTTTTGTTTTCTTTCATGTTTTTCCCAGCATTAGCTTACTCCTGTCTCTACCACCTCCCTAACCCGAAGTGTTCTCTGTACACCCTTTCTGACCAGAATTCCAAAAAAAGAAACAAGAAAGTGGAGGCCTGCTCTGTTGTGGAAAATGCAAACTACCCTGGAAATTATGAAGAAAACAACACTCTACTGCTTTTATAAGTAATCACATGGAACCTTAAGGTGAGTGTCCCTCATCCAAAAGGCTTATAATCAGAAATCTTTCAGAATTCTGGTATTTTCATTTTGGGATAGTTGCGTACACATGCTTCCAAGTCTACACATGGGATATACTTTTGTCTTGTATATACCTTCTACACATAGCCTCAAGTTAATTGTAGCAATGGTTTTATGGGTATACTTTGCATTGTGATCTATCACATGAGGTCAGGTGAACATTTTTCTACTTGTAGCTTCAAAATGGCACTTTTTAAAAGTATCTAGTTTGGAGTGTTTAAAATCATGGATGTTCAGATTAGTGATGTTCAAAGGAGAGTAACAAGAAACCCCAAATTTTTCATATAGTTTGAAAATAAAAGGAGAATTAAACATTTCAAATTTATGGAAAATATTCAAAAACAATGAAACTGTATGCTGAGCTGCTGACCACAACTGACCACAAGGGGTGACACCCCCCCCCACCCCCACCCCTGCTTTTTGCAACTCTTCCTATAAAAGGCTACGAGTTGTTAACATTAAAACTAAAGAAGGAAAAAGAGAGGAGTTGTAAAGGCCTCTTTATAGAACTGTATCTCCCTGATATCAACACTAACTGAATTCAGGTGTGGGTTTCTTTTGTTAGTAGCACTTCATGTGTCTGGCCTAGAAACTTGAATAGGACATGTAAGGTTTTGATGTTAGTGTCAAGATATTCTGTTCCCAACCTGGAGCTAGCTAGCACTTACTACCACCATGACTAGTGAGTCAAGTTCGTGATGCTTTGGTTTATTTAGCTGTGAAATTATGATGCTAATGTTATCTACCTCATAAACTATTGTAATGTTTTAATAACAACATAAACAAAAAGTTTGCAATACTGTGGTGGTTTGGATGTAATTGCCCCCTCCCTGTAAATTCATAGGGAATGGCACTATTAGGAAGTGTGGCTTTGTTGGAGTGGGTGTGGCCTTGATGGAGGAAGTGTGTCACTGTGCAGGTGGGCTTTGAGGTCTTATATATGCTCCAGCTACTTCCAATATTCAGAACACTTCCTATTGCCTGTGCATCAAGCTGTAGGACTCTCACCGACTTCTCCAGCATATTTTGGTGAAGAAGGTGGCTGCTTTTGCCCTTGCCCAAAAAGTCTTCCTGAGGCGAAAGTGAAGAGTTTTGGATTAATTCCATTGGCAGAGGAAATACCAAAACAGCCTAGTATAGACTCTGTCGTGTAGTTACTAGTGTTATGTCTAATGAAGATTTATAATGAGAAGGAGCAAGCTGAACAAGGAAAAATAGAAAACGTACAACTTTCAGATCTTAAACTATTTTATTCCTTTTCTTTCACTGTTTATTTTCATAGTTTTAAAAAGCGATTTGGAGACAAAGAGGAGAGGGAGGCTGAAGTAGTTGGCCTGCTACAGAACTGGAGATCATACAGTTAGTTCATAGCACTAAGTATCCAATTCTAAAAATTAAAGAAATCTAATATTGGTAATATCACTGCACATCTCAAAGTTCTAGAACAAAAAGAAGAAATCACACCCAAAAGGAGTAGAAGAGAAAAAATAGTCAAAGTCAGGCTAAAAAAATCAATAAAAGAGAAACAAAAAGTAACAAAGATTAATGAAGCAAAGAGCTGGTTCTTTGAGAAAATAAAATCAACAAATCCTTAGCCAAATTACCTAAAAGGTGGAGAGAGAAGATCCAAATAAACAAAATTAGAGATGAAAGGAGGATATAACAACAGACACTGAAGAAATCTAGAGAATCATAAGGAGATATTTAAAAAAAAATACTATATTACATTGGAAAATCTTTTTTCTTTTTTTTTTTTTTTGGTTTTTCGAGACAGGGTTTCTCTGTGTAGCTTTGCGCCTCTCCTGGAACTCACTTGGTAGCCCAGGCTGGCCTCGAACTCACAGAGATCTGCCTGGCTCTGCCTCCCGAGTGGTGGGTTTAAAGGCGTGCGCCACCACCGTCTGGCACATTGGAAAATCTAAAAGAAATGGATAATTTTTGACAGAGCCCACCAGTGCTGATTGGACTAAGAAGTGAGTCTTTTTTCTCATAGCCAAACACCCCAGCCTCTAGCCTTTGGGCCCAGGGGCACAAACCTGAGCTCCCACACCACCACCCATTGCAGTCCCAGTTTCAGGCCCAGCTAGCTCAGTCGTTAAAAGGGAGGTTTATTTGGTGGCATAACTTACAAGTGAAGGGATAGTGGGTTGTAGGGTCTGGGAAAGGTGTATCGCAGTACTGCGGTATTCTCTGGAGAACTCTACTCAGTCTACCTCCAGCATCCAGGGTCCAGGAACCAAGAGCACCCCTGCATCTGGAATTCGGTCTTCAGCATCCTCTCTCAGCCCCACCTTGTAGGCATGACAGTTACCGAAGCCTCAGTGGGGGTTGGAACTTCCAGGTCAAAGCTGGAATGGCTACCCACTACACAAAAAATTGAAAGAAATCAATAAATCCCTTAAAGGAAGCCAAGAAAAAGCAATTAAACGGGTGAAGAAAACATTTCAAGATTTGAAAACTAAAATGAGGCAATAAAGAAGACACAAATTGAGGGAATGCTGGAAATGGAAAAATCTGAATATAGATGCAAGCATAACTAAGAGAATGCAAGAGATGGAAGAGAGAATTTCTGGTGTTGAAGATACAATAGAGGAAAGAGATTCATCAGTCAAAGAAAACACTCAAGCCAACAAAGTTATAACACGAAACATTCAGGAAATTTGGGACACCATGAAAAGATCAAATCTAAGAATAACAGGGATAGAAGAAGGGGAAGAATACCAGCTCAAAGGCACAGAAAATATATTCAACAAAACCATAGAAGAAAACTTTCTCAACCTAAAGAAGGAAATGCCTATGAAGCTACAAGAAGCTTACAGAACACCAAATAGACTGGATCCAAAAGTCCTCTCGTCACATAATAATCCAACAACTAAACATACAGAATAAAGAAAAAATATTAAGAGCTGCAAAGGAAAGAGGCCAAGTAATATATAAAAGCAGACCCATCAGAATAACACCTGACTTCTCAATGGAGACTCTAAAAGCTAGAAGGTCCTGGACAGACGTTATGCAGACACTAAAAGACCATGGATGCCAAACCAGACTATTATATCCAGCAAAACTCTCAATCACAACAGACAGAGTAAACAAAATATTCCATGATAAAACCAGATTTAAACAATACCTATCCACAAATCCAGCCCTACAGAAAGCACTAGAAGGAAAACTCCAACCTACGGAAGTTAGATACACCCATGAAAACACAAGCAATAGATAATACCATACCAACAAATACCAAAGAAGGGTAACACACAACACTACCGCCAAAAAAGAACAGGAATTAACAATCACTGGTGATTAATATCCCATTAATATCAATAGTCTCAATTGGCCTATAAAAATGACACATGCTAACAGAATGGATACAAAAACAGGATCCATCCTCCTGCTGCATACAAGAAACATGCCTCAGAATAAAAGGCTGGGAAAAGACTTTCCAATCAAATAGGCTTAAGAAGCACACTGGTGTAGCTATTCTAATACCTAATAAAATAGACTACAAACTGAAATCAATTGAAAGAGATTGGGAAGGACATTAAATATTTACAGGGAAAATCCACCAAGATGAAGTCTAAATTCTGAACATTTATGCCCCAAATACAAGGGCACCCACATTTGTAAAAGAAGACTAAAGGTTAAATCACACATCCAAACCCTCACACTAATAGTGAGAGACTTCAACACCCCACTCCCATCAATGGACAGGTCTGCCAGACAGAAACTTAACAGAGAAATAAAGGAACTAACAGATATTATGACTCAAATGGGCTGAATAGACATCTACAGAACATTCCACCCTAACACAAAAGAATATACCTTCTTCCCAGTACCCATGGAACCTTCTCTAAAACTGACCATATGCTGAGTCACAAAGCAAATCTCAACAGATATAAAAAAACTGGAATAACCTCCTGTATTTTAATCAGACCACCATGGCTTAAAGTTAGATTTCAACAAAAACAAAAATTACAGAAAGCCTACAGTCTCATGGAAACTGAATAGTGCCCAACTGAATCACCAATGGATCAAGGAAGAAATAAAGAAAGAAATTAAAGATTTCCTAGAATTCAATGAAAATGAATGTACAACACACCCAGACTTATGGGATACTATGAAAGCAGTGCTAAGAGGAAAATTCATAGCACTAAATGCCCACATAAAGAAGTTGGAGAAATCTCACACTAGTGACTTAACAGAACAACTGAAAGCTCTAGAACAAAAAGAAGCAAACTCACCCAGGAGAAATAGACACCAGGAAAAAATCAGATTGAGGGCTGAAATCAATTAAATAGAAACAAAGAGAACAATACAAAGAATCAATGAAACAAAGAGTTGGTTCTTTGAGAAAATCAACAAGACAGATAAGCCCTTATCCAAATTAACCAAAAGGCAGAAAGACAGAATATCCAAATAAACAAAATCAGAAATGAAAAAGGAGACATAACAACAAACAATGAGGAAATCCAGAGAATATCAGGTCATACTTCAAAAACCTGTACTCCACAAAATTGGAAAATCTTAAAGAAATGGACAATTTTCTGGATAGGTACCACATACCAAAGTTAATAAAGACCAGATAAACTGTTTAAATAGATCAATAACCCCTAAGAAAATGGAAACAATCATTAAAAGTCTCTCTGCCAAATAAAGCCCAGGACCAGATGGTTTCAGCACAGAATTCTACCAGATTTTCAAAGAAGAGCTAATACCAATACTCTTCAAATTGTTCCACACAATAGAAACAGAAGGAACACTACCAAACTCTTTTTATGAGGCTACAATTACCCTGATATCCAAACTGCACAAAGATGCAACAAAGAAAGAAAATTACACACCAATCTCCCTCATGAACATTGATGCAAAAATACTTAATAAAATATTGGCAAACTGAATCGAAGAACACACCAAAAAAATTGTCTATCATGACCAAGTAGGTTTCATCCCAGGGTTGCAAGGTTGGTTCAACATATGAAAATCTGTTAATGTAATATACCATACAAACAAACTGAAACAAAAAAAAGCCATATGGTCATCTCATTAGATGCTGAAAAAGCCTTTGACAAAATCCAACACCTCTTCATGATAAAGATCCTAGAGAGATCAGGAATACAAGGAACATACCTAAACATAATAAAGGCAATTTACAGCAAGCTGACAGCCAACATCAAATTAAATGGAGAGAAACTCAAAGTGATTTCACTAAAATCAGGAACAAGACAAGGCTGTCCACTCTCCCCATACTTATTCAACATAGTATTTGAAGTTCTAGATAGAGCAATAAGACAACAAAAGGAGACCAAGGGGATACAGATTGGAAAGGAAGAAGTCAAACTTTCACTATTTGCAGATAATATGGTAGTTTACACAAGTGACCCCAAAAATTCTACCAGGGAACTCCTCCAGTTGGTAAACTCCTTTAGTAATGTGGCAGGATACAAGATTAACTACAAAAAATCAACCCACAGCTCCAGGTAGGCTAGCTCATAAGGAGGACCCTAGGAAGGACGCATGGATTGCCCAGTGATGGAGAAATGGGTGAGATCTACATGAGCAAACTGGGGGTGAGAGGGGTAATGGAGGGCAAGGGATGGGGGATGAGAGCTTAGGGGAGGAGGAGGTTCGAACTGGAACGGGAAAAGAGTGGGAGAGCAAGGAAAGAGATACCATGATAAATGAAGATACCATGGGAATAGGAAGAAACAGAGTGCTGGAGGGGGTGGGGGTTCCCAGGAACCCACAGGGATGACTCCACCATAGACTGCTGGCAGTGGTCGAAAGGGTGCCTGAGCAGGCGTACTCTGGTGATTGAATGGCTGAATACCCTGACTGTCATCATGGAGCCCTCATCCAGTGACTGATGGAGACAGATGCAGAGATCCACAGCCAGGTCCCAGGTGGAACTCCAGGAGTCCAGTTGATGAGAGAGAGGAGGGATGCTGTGAGTAAGGGATATAGAGACCATGACTGGAAAGAGTGCAGAGACGACTAGCCAAAGTTGTGGAAATGCATGAACTGTGGACCAATAGCTGAGAAGCCCCCATGGTACTGGTCTGGGCCCTCTGGAAAGGCAATACAGTTGTTTGGCTTGAACTGTATAGGGGGCCCCCAGGCAGTGGGATCGGGACCTGTCCCTAGTGCATGAGCTGGCTTTTTGGAACCTAGTACCTATGGTGGGACACTTTGTGCAGCCTTGGTGCAGGAAGGAGGGGCTTGGACCTGCCTCAATTGAATGTACCAGGTTCTGCTGACTACCCATGGGAGACCTTGCCTTGGAGGAGGTGGGAATGGGGGTGGGTTGAGGGAGAAGGCTGGGGGGCAGGAGGAGGGAGGACAGGGGAATCTGTGGTTGGTATGTAAAATAAATAGAAAATCTCTTAATAAAAAATAATAAAAAAACCGTTGTGTACCTAATTTACTTTCTATCCTAACTTGTATTACCAACCCAAAATTATCTTTTTAGACCTCAAAACATTTTCTTAGGTGAACAATTTAAGCTTTTATGTTTCTCAACCTTATATTTATATGTACCTTTCCTTTCTAAACTTGGTAAGAAGGCAAATTATAGCCATCCTTTCTTCAACTCCATTAGAGACCCAAGAAGGATATAATATTTCCTGAGTAAACAGGAAGTGCAGAGCAAGCACCTTACAAAACTGTATAAATGACAAAGAAATCTGGTTTTCTGGCAGTCATCCAAGGTTCCTCTGCAACTTTGGGACATCCATACATCTTACAGGCATAGTTGTCTGACAGATGTTTCTAGGAAGCAGGAATTTTGAAGGATTATCCCACCTCATCTTGGCAAAGTTTGGCACTCTTTTTCCTTTGTGTCCTACCTGTCCAGTTTGTACAGTACACTGTCAGCAGTCAAGGCAAGGGCAGTTCCTTGCTTAATTGACTAGCTTTTCCACAGTGAAAGCAAACTTCATATGTAAGTTCTATGATGCCCGTTATTCTTTTATGAAGTAGATTGGTGCTGACAGGAGCAGACGTGTGTCACTGTCATGAAAAGCCTTGGGTTATTAAACATGTTAAAAGCCATATTCTGTAGGTCTCCAAAGTATTTGAAGATCACCTATCTATCTAAAATATATCTGTTTAACTTTGAAAACATACTTAACATGACTTCAAGGTTGATTATTATAGGTAACTAACTACTAACCCGCATTTCTTAATTATCCTAAACAGTTAGTAATAATAGCTTTCAAGAATTAAAACTTTACATTATATTTTAAAGTAAGCATCATATGTACAATACCTTAAACAAGAGTGGAAACATACATACATTATAACAAAAATAACCTTAAATTTGTATCAATATACAAAAATCCATATCAATATAAAATATGTGAGATGAATAGTTTTCTTTTAATCCTATATTCCTATATCCACACTAAATGATGACAAACACCTATAAACTACTGAATGACAAAAACAACCCACCCCACTTCTTGTTTATGTGAGTGTTATGTACTCTAGACTGTTTTCTGTTGTCTGGGGGTGACAGCATCCCCAGGAGGCCCAGAGAAATTTGTGATAATTGTCAAGTCCTAAGAAAACCAGCTATAACATTTGTTGCCCAGTCACTGTAATGGGAAAGCAAAAGGGTTATCTGAAATTCTGCCTAGAATAGTCTGTGAGGCTGGACCATCTCAGCTGGCAGAGCAGAAGTTGTTCTGAATGCAGAACCCTGAGGAAACTGCAACAGAGGCACTTTGAAAGGTTGGATCACCTAGGTCATCCCATTTTCTTTCATTGGTCTCTGGCCCCATTGCTCTTAAAACACACAAACTTTCAAAGGTAGCATATATATATATATATATATATATATATATATATATATATATATATATATTAACACAAGTATATACTGTATGTTGTACACAAGTCAGCCAAAGATTTTTTTTCTCGTTTTATGTTTGTGCAGATAAAAGACATCTGTCAACTTTATATGTTTGTTTGGACTGTATAACCAAACCTCTATCCATAGCATATGAAAGGATAGCATGTAATAAATAGTCATGAGGACTCTGTAACCAACAAGATTTACCATGTCTCATCCAGTGTCAGAGTGGTTCCTGTGTCAAGGAATCAGCATATACATCACCTGTCTTGTGTTTTTTGTAAGTTAATTTCTTTATGTCTATAGATAATGTTTTCAGGGAGTCTCCCCCAATTAAATCTGTCTCTACTAATTTTAAAGGAATCTACAGCCTTTCATTTTCCATGGAAACAAAAGCATAACCTCTCCCCCAACACAATACATTTTCTGAATTTCATTTTAAAGTTAAGATATCCCTAATGTATCCAGGTTGCTTTAATTCAACAATTCCTTTTACAATCCCATGTCTCTCAGTAGCTGCTGTTCACTCATCAACATTCAAAAAATTCAAGTCAATATAGCACCATAAAGGATCCAGACTCCCTGTGTACATCTCCTCTTTACATGGCTTTTTCTTTATTATTATTATTATTATTATTATTATTATTATTATTATTTTACTCCTTCTTTAAAGACTTTACTTAATTATGTTAAAATTATTTATTTTTTGCTATGACTATCTACACCCATTTTCTTTTGTTTCTTAAGCACCTACACACACTGTAACCTGTTTAAAGTGTTTCTAGTCTGGACCTGTTTTACTGTGAACCTGTAGTGTCTCTGTCCATGTGAGCCAAACCTTAAACTGCCAAGTGGCAACTAGGCCCTCCACCTTGTACCTTTGGCAGTTTGCTCCACCCCCTTCCTCAGGTCCATTACAGCTGAGCCTTATGCCCATAGACCTGGCTGAGAGCTGTGTTAAACTGGGAGCTGCATTTAACTGGGAGCTACATTTATCTGCCTCAGCTATAGAAAGTTGGTGCCCACACTGTGGCAGGCATTTTTATTCAGCTTGTTGATTCTAAGTGTGCTGTCTGCTCAAGTGCTCTGCTGTACAACAGTGCCTCTTAAGGAGCCATATCTTGTTTTTGTTGTTGTTTTTCTGTTTTATTTTCTCCTTTTTAATTTTTTTTCAGCTTTCTTAGGCTCTATGTGGAAATTCAGGCCCACACTGGGTGCCATTTGTAGGTGGCATTTTCTTTGGGCCTCCAACCAGCTCCCAAATTAAGACATGGAGACTTATTATTAATTATGGAAGCTCAGCCTTAACTTAGGCTTGTCTTACTAGCTGTTTTATCTTTATTTAACCTGTTTCTATTTTTTGCCTCAGGGCTTTATACCTTTCCTTCATTCTGTATGTCCTACTTTCCTGCTTTCTCCATGTCTGTCTGTCTGGACTGACCCCTGGCATCTCCTTGGTGCCTCTTTTTCTTTCTTCTCCCAAGTCTAAATTCCTTCCCTTTCTTACTCTCCCTGTCCAGAAGTCCCGCCTACTCCTCCCTGGCCATTGGCTGTTCAACTTATTATTAGACCAATCAGGTGCCTTAGACAGGCAAGGTAAAACAGTAGCACATCTTTACATAATTAAACAAATGCAACGTATTTTTACACAGTTAAACAATTGTCATGCAAAATAAACAAATGCAACCTATCTTTACTTAGTTAAACAAATATAACACAACATAAACAAATGCAACACATCTTACAAAGTTAAACAAATATAACATTTTTTTATAGTTAAACAAACATTCCAAAATACTTTAGCTTTTGTTCTTACAGATGAGGAATCAAAATGATTATCAAAATTCTTACAAGAACAAAAGTGTAAATTGGCAGGAAATTTCCATGTGTTTTGATAGAGTTTATTTGCTGCTTCTTGTACACATGCAAAGAACTGTATAGATTCTATTCAGCTCATATACATTTGTTTTTTTAGTAAATCTGGGGTAGTAGAACATGACAGTAGCATATTGATTCAAGGTTCTTTATAGAGCTAGGAAAAGTGTCTTACAGGTATGAACATCTCATAATTTCTTACAGAAACAAAATGGTATTTTACTCCCTTTCTCTATTCTATAGGCGAAGTTTTCAAATGTTTTTAATTTGCATTTTAAGTATGTAACTTACTTTCCACCCAAACTCATTAAAGGGAACTAGAAGCACAATGACTAAGCCCTTTTGATACAAAATTGCAGATTGCTGTTCAGTATTTGGCTCCTTTTCTTTGTAGAAGACAGGGCTGTTTATCTCCTGTTTCTATAGGAGATAGAAAATGAAACATTCCTCTCCCCTCAGTGGTAGGCAGGCAGATCACTATTATAAGATCTGAACTTCACTATTGCTCTGGAATAAATAAGAATAATAGCTCCCCATCCTGTATCTAGGACTTCAGCTATATGGTTTTCCAGGTCCATTAATCAGGAATGACATCTTTTATGTACTATTCTATGTTGTCCTATGACTTTTTTTTTGGCAATGGAATGTTAAAAGATATGATGTTGTAGAGGTTGGAAATGCATTCAACACAGGTTGGCCTGTTATCTTGAATTATTGTTGCCATAACGAAAAATGGCAGGTAATTCATTGATTCAATAAAATGAGACAAAGTTAGAGAGAACCCAGCCTGAGTTTGGAAGTAAGCACATATATGCACAGGTCAGAATCACTAGTCCCCAGTTAGTAAAACAGAGATGAGTAAATTATTATAATTCACCACCTCTGGAATTATTTTGGCATGTAACACAATTACGGTGACAACTGTCAGATACTCTTGATTCTGGGACTTTTATTCTGCAGTCTTGATGCAGAAGAACAGAGACGGAGTAGAATTCTTTCATCCATAGAGATTTCATGTTCAGGGACACGCGATGGAGCGCTAGTGACAGAGTCCAGAGTCAGTCCAGTGGATCAGTGTAATGGCTTGGATGAGATTTCTACTGCTCAGTTTTTATAGGATTTTCCAGCTAACATTGTTCCAAATGAATTTATTTTCTACTTAATTGGGCCAGAGTCAGTGTATGTTATTTTCAAATCAGAGTCATCCCAATCAGCTTTTCTGTTTCATTGGAATTACTGGACTGGGAAAGGCTAAGAATGAAACTGGCTAAAAATAAAGAAATCAGGGACATGGTTCCACACTCCCATGGCAGGGTGTCAAGGCCAATTTCTCTATGCTGCAGTCACGATTCTCATTTTACGACTTTGAGAACTATCAATTCTTCCACTATCACACAGAACATGTGAGCAAGAGAGTAGTTGAGATTAATGTGATTCAAGGGGAATAAATATAAAAAAATATTTTAAAATATTAAGTGGTTTTATCATAATCCAATAATGAATGAATTATGCCACATTGACATTTCTGCCCATTTTCTAACTGTGGATACTTAGACATTCTTTTGAAGTGCCAAGAACTCTAACTAACTAAAGCTGAAGAACTCAAGGCTAAAAGAGTATTTCCTCTGATAGGCACACATTCTATATAACACAGTTCTTAAACATGACATCTAGTAACAGTTTTAGTAAATGACATGATTATAGAAAAAAATGATATGCAAAAGCACACTTAATTACTATAAAATTATTCATTCAGTCTTTCTTTTTCCTTCCTTCCTTCCTTCCTTCTTTCTTTCCTTCCTTCCTTCCTTCCTTCCTTTCTATCTTTCTTTCCTTTTTGTACTGGTTCATCTTTTTGCATGGTTCTTGGAAATGTTCCAGTTTTCAAAAGTCTCAGCGTGTACATAATTGAATGGCATAATAAATACCAGATTGACCAGTATTTTATAAGGTATGTAAAAAGCATGGAGACATGTTTGTCATTATTGCCATAAACCAGAGAAATTTATAAAGTTGCAAGTTTTGTGCCATGCATTCACAGATAGATGACTTTCATTTCATTCAAGATAGAACCATTCAAAAAATAATATCATTTATTTGGCATTAATTTTCTATTTAGTACAAGGCATTTAGTTCTAGAAACTGGATCACACTCTGATATATGCATATAACCTTCCTTGACTAGTATATACGTTTTAAGTTTATCTTTTACCTCTATACAAAGTCCTTGGCAGACTATTTTTAATGCATATATTTTAGAGACAACTGAGTCTGTTTCTTGTCAGTCCTAAATGTAAATGATTTTCTTTCCCTGATGGTTGAAAATGCTTGAAGTCAAGGCATTAGAGGGTAAATTCAGTCCATCTGCCTTTCTCCAAAGAATTAAGAATTTACATGACAGATAGAAGTTTACTTAATAGTGTTCATTCTGTATTTCCAAGAGCAAATGAGTTGGCCACCCTTAAAAGACTTTCAATTCAGATGAAACATTGAGTTGTAGGAGTAAGCGTGGGAGAATAGAGGCAAAAAAAAAGGAGACAAGGCAAAGATTTAGAAAGAAAGTAACAAGACTTTCCACATCTTCCTGAGAACAAAGCAAAGGAAAAGGGCTGGAGAGATGCTCAGTGGCTAAGAGTGCTCACTGCTGGTTAAGAGTGCCAGCTACTCTTCCACGGATAGGAGTTCAGTTCCCAGCACCCATGTCTTTGGGCAGCTCACAACTGCTTGTTACTCTAGCTGCAGGGGATCCAGTGCCCAATTCTGTCTTCTGTGGACACCCACACACATGACATTCACTCACAGACACAGAATCACACAAATAAAAAATAGTAATAATAAAAAGAACAAAACCCACAAGGAAAGAATCTGATAGTCAGAAAAAGCAAACATATAGAAATTAGAACATGAAATTCAAATGTATCTACTTGCCATTAATCTAACCATGTTTTTCCTGCAAAAGCAAGTTTCACAAAAGTTAAAGAAATATACTCATTGTTACTGCCCCCTCCTAGGTAAAATCATTAATATGCTGGCATGTTTTTGCAGTTATTTTGATTGTGTGTGGTTGGCTGCATATCCTCATACACATTAAGTTTTTCTCTGAGGACCATATTCCAAAGTCAATCAATCAATCAAACAATCGAGATGATCAACCAATATTCTTTTATGTCAAAACTTTATTTCATATTTAATGGTCACACAAATACTGCAGCCTATAGATTTAAAAAAGCGACTTCAATCCAAATTTTCAGTAAATACATCCCCCCACATTATTTAAATGGAAATTCAGCCCCATTGCACTATGACTGTGTAAAGGCCATTAAGACATGAGCGTCAACTGGCATTCAGGCTGTTGCTCACACTGAATATTCCATCACAGTCCACCTCTGCTTACCAATGAAACTCCAATGTCGGCTATTCTGTTTCCATCTGTTTCCAAATTTCTAGTGTCTTTTGTTCAGCCTGGGGCCCATCCATTTCCTGCTAAGAGCTTCATAGACTGAGGAGCCTCTACCCTGTCCAATGTCCTGCAATGTTCAAAAGTGGGTTCAAATATGCTACTGTACTATTGAGTCTCTCTCCTAACACATGTAGTACATCACACAGAGACTCATAATGACATGAGGAAATTATTTAAAATGTACTGTTTTAGATGTAACCGTCTTATTAAATAAGAAACACAGAGCCAATTGCAGAGTTAAAAGCCCAAGAGGTCAGAGCAGTAGCTAAGAGCTAAAAACCCTTTCTTACCCTACTGCCGCTGCTGTCTTTTCTCTCAGCAAGAGACCTACTTCCTGTGTGACTGTCCTTTTTATTATCTTTCTGTTCTGCCTTCTCATTGGTTGTTAACCCAACCACATGACCTCCTCGTCACTGCCTGTCTGTACAGACCTTCAGGTCTTCTATGGTTGGTATTGAGATTAAAGGCGTGTGTCTCCATGTTGGCTGTATTCCAGAGACACAGAGATCCACCTAGCTCTGCCTCCTAAGTGCTGGGATTAAAGGCATGCACCACCACCACCCAGCTTCTGCTATGGCTTGCTATTAGCTCTGACTCCCCAGGCAACTTTATTTATTAACATACAAATAAAGTCACATTCCAGTACAAATAAAATATCACCATATACTGTCCCCTATTCTATTAAGAGTTTATGAAATATAAATATTAAGCATGTTTCTAAAATGTGTGGTTACAAGTTACAAGTAGGGTGAAGTGTAGTTTTCCTACTAACTCTGAGATATGGGAGGAAATCAGTCAACACTCTTGCTGACATGTGCAGCTTATCCTGGATCATCTCCAGGCAGATCTAAGTGGAAACAGGGTCCCATATTTTTTAAACTTAAGTACATGCATGAAATAAATTAACCTTGAAGATATTGGTGTGATTTGAGCCATGGTATCTTTTGTGTATGTCATTTCCAGAGTGGAAAAAATTTGTGTGTAACCAAATTGTTGTGTAAATAAATTGCAAGCTATAGTGGAATGCTCTGTAATTATTTTTATATGGTATATAACTTAAGTAGCAAATTTCTTTAAGTTGTGTAAATGTTTTTGATATTGTTAAATGGAAGGAGGCTAAAGTTAAAGCCAGAATGCTCCATTTCATTTCATTTGGTGAAAATAAAATTTAAAAATATTTACAGATGTCTTTCCATAATTATTAGAAGTATATTATACTGTTACTAGAAATCTTTTTCATTGTGTATATATTTTGTACATTTCTGTAATTTATAGGCTTTGATTTTTTAATGATGAGAAAATCATATTACAGAGGTTTTATCTTGCGATCCTAAAGGGGGCTATTTAACCATTTCTTGAGCACAGGGTTGGAGATTCTGAGGAATGCAGGAACTAGCTTTTACTTAGTGATTCATGCTATTCTAGGGCAATCATGGTGGCAGCAATGTGAGTGTGTATGTAGCCTGGGATCACAGCTAATAAAAATACAAAAGGCTGAGAAAAAATATAGAAAGTATTAATCCATTAAAGACCTAACTACTTTTCTGTTTTCCTCACTTTTCTTCTTCTAGTTTGTTGTGGATATCCATGAACGGTGTAGCCAATAGGTAAGTTCATTCTTACTGATACTTCTAAAGAAGACTATGCCCATCCATTTCCCTACTGAAGTAACCACTGCTGTAATCACGTCTCCCATGACTTCTAAAAGATCCAAGTGAGCCCTCATGGAATGTTGGGAAAGATGAACTACTGGGTGTGTTTTACAAACATAGAAATTCCAGCTACAATGGGATTTCCAAGAATTTACCTTTGAGAAACAAATGAACAAAAATGAAATCTGTTCTTTCCTTGAGAGCTCTTTGCCCATAATTAAGAAAGTGCTAGGAAATAGAAGTGGAAACCAGTGAAGAGAACACTGAGTCCAGGGCTCTCCGAGTTCAAGGCTGGGAAGGCTTTTGTGACCTTCTCACCCAAACCTGCGATGAGACTTGTTCCTACATTCTACCCGCCACTTGAATGGTGGTTCTCTGCTGCCGCTTTGTCTGCACTACATGGAAAAGCTGCATTTAGTTTTGAAGGCCAAACGTCTGTTCCTCACTCCATGGCACCTTCTGCATTTGTTTTTAACTGCTACTGCACGTGCTTTATTGAAAGGACACTATAGGAGTAAGAAGCAGGACATCAGCTTTGGCTAGGTCATGTGGGTCAGAACATGAAATAATCTGCACGAGATATTTGCTCTTTTAAAATTATACATGGCTTAAGCTTGATTTTAAGGTTAATATTTATTTTTGGAGATTCAACCTTTTTCTAGATTTTCATGACTAAAAGATTAAAAATCTGGATGGAAGAGAAAAGGCCCCTATGGGATAGATTAAGGACTGTCAGTACACTTAGAAAGAAAATTACTGTAGAATGGGTGACACATGACCTAGGTAACTGAGATTCTGCAGCTGCTGATGGCACATGCCAGAACCAGTTCACCAGTATCTTCCAGTGACCAGTTGCTTCCTTGTAACTCCACTGGGTGTGATGAGCAGCATGGCCAAGACCATCTATCACTGTGTAGGCTTTTTCATAGCCCCTCTGTTTCCTGGCTGGATTATTTATGTAACATTATTCAGCATGGGAAAGGCCAGCTGTTAAAGTTTTAGAATCAGCAATAAGAACACATTTTTATTGGCTCTTTCATCTTGTCTACAGTGTTTTTCTTGGTTTAAATAATGATAGCAGCATGCGAGCTCCTCCACTGTAACTCTGTGTGCTTTTGGAGGGCAGAATGTTCTTTTCATAGTTCTGGAGTTCCAGAAGGAGACATATCACAATAGATATGAATTCAGCATGTGGGACTGTCTAATCACCAGGGAGGTTGAATTCACACACCTGCATGGGAGATGTAGTGCTAAAACAACAGATCTAGTCTCAGGTTGTGATAGCACAAGGGAGACAAGAGTTTAGTATTAGATTTGAGTTAAAAGTGGTACTCTCAGTATTTTGTCATATGTCAACTTGGTTAAGCAATATATTTCTACAATTGCCTTTCCTATAAAGCTCAGGCTAGCATAGACCACAGCAAAGAGTGTGAAATGTGTTTAGGAAGATGAAGCATTACATACATATATAACAGAGATCTGCCAACTAAACTAATTTGGGAGAGGAAACACACGAGCCTAAGAAGATTCTACCTTCCCTTTGGTAGGTAGAGTTTAGCCTGACTCACGGGAGAGATGGGGCCAGCTCTAAGATTAAGGGTGCTGGCTTCTTCTAAGAACAGCCATGGTAATAAGGTCACAACAAGAATGAAAACAGGTTGTAGAGATGAATCTCCTCCACCTGCCTTTTCCCGAATAACCAGTCAGAGGTTTAATATTAATTTCAAATTGTTTGGCCTATGGCTCAGGCTTATTACTAGCTAGTTGTAACATCTTAAATTAACCCATTTCTATTAATCTATGTATCTCCACATGGCCAGTGGCTTACCAGTTTTTTCATATCTTGCTTCTTGGGTGGCTTGCTGGTGTCTCTCGACCCTGCCCTTCTCCATCTTCAGTCTGAATGTACCACCTAACCTTATCCTGCCTTGCCATTGGCAAAACAGCTTTATTTATCAACCAATGAGAGCAACACATATTCACAGCATGCAGAAAGACCATTACTATGTTAAAGTTAAAACCTTCCTTTTTGATTAGACAGAAAAGGGGAACTGCTGTGGGACATCATTTTGTACACCATGAGTATGTGTTGCTCTTATTGGTTAATAAAGATGCTTTGCCAATGGCAAGGCCGAATAAGGTTAGGCAGTACATTCAAACTAAAGAGGAAGAAGGGTGGAGTCAGAAGAGATGCCAGCCAGCCACCCACCCAAGGAGCAAGAAGATACCAGCAGACCTGTAAGGCCATGGCCACATGGCAACTTATAGATTAATAGAAATGGGTTCATTTAAGATGAAAGAGCTGGCCAGCAAGAAGCCTGAGCCATAGACCATATAGTTTGTAATTAATATAAGCCTCTGTGTGCTTACTTGGAGGAATACCTCCAACCACAACAGGTTCAGTTCATCCTTAAATATTTATAGCTCCAATATTTGACACAGAAACCATACTATAGAAGCCCCTACAATTATGAAAGTTCAAATCCTTTGCATGTGTGAGCCAGCCTTTTCTAGGGTTCAAAGCCCTCTGATCCAGTCTTTGTTTTCTTTTAATCTGACACACTGTTCATTGCATCACTCACTATGTTTAATTCTATTTACTAGTTTTCTATTTCTATTACCTTGGTAAGGTCCTTCCTAGCTCCCGGCTTGAATATAAAGAATGACAGCAGTATTGTAGTACTTAGTATTCCTTTGGTCATGATCTTTGACTGTGAGAGGTCTTAGTATACCCATCAAATTCTTCGACTGGACTTCTGTGAATAAGTAAATTATCTTTCAGGTCTCTTTGGTCTTCACTAGAGGTTGTGTATGCTTTGTGTCCTCCCTCCCCCCTTTTTTTGGTCTCAACTAAAACCTAGGTTCTTTGAACAGGATTTGCATTTTTCTACATTGACTATTTTGACCTTAGCAGTATCTGGCATATTCAAGTCATCAAACACCAAGAGTTCACCTATGAATGGAATAGGAAATATAGACGGTCCTAGCTGGTGGGTTAGCAATGAAGGCATCAGTTTTCCTTCTCTGGAGGAGCTGAAGACTATCCTGAACTCCACTGTTATGTTTGTTCTCTGTGACAGGCCAACAGAACTGCTTAGGGATTGGGGGATCATGTCAGTAGTATTCGGTCACACTTCTTTCTGTTACCTGCTGACATTAAACTGGACTACTAAGAAGATACCTCCAATTCAAATACTGAAAAGAAAAAGAGTTCTCCTACCACATTTGTTTAGAACCATCACCACACTTGTGTTGATTTATGTAGAGGCAAGAACAATAGCCCTTTAAAAGACCTGAATGCTTCCTCCTCAAATAACTTTTCAGAAAATTCACCCAGCTTTGTTATTCTCTATTGGGTGTTATACAGCTTTAATTTCACATTATAAACTTCTTAACAACCTATTTTACAAGTCATCATTATTTTATCTTCCAAGGCTTATTATAGGTCTTAATTGTAACATTTATTTAAAACTGAAAAAAAAAAAAAGACTTGTACTAGTAATCAAAAGGAGAAAAAAATACTTTCTATCCTTTGAGAATGCTGACATATTTCAGGATTTTCCTACCTTCATAATTTCCAAGATCCAATCCTTCTAAACCAATGTGGGCCTGCAGATCAGTTTTAATATTTGGATATTGCAAAGGAATCTTTTTTATAGTGCTGACCATCTTGAAATCCTTTATGCCTTAAACATGTGTTTCTTTAAAACAGTTTAATCTTTGCACACTACTTTTTCAATATTTAGCCTAGGATGAGTAGTTTATCAAGTATGTTGGAAGAGGCTGACAAAGTCCAGGTTTGAGCACTTAACAATCTCTACACATTTGTTTTAGGTCACTTACTTTGTCAAATAAAACCTTAAGAGTAGTATCTGGCTATCACACTACTCCATGGGTTCTCATCCCCCATATTACATGTGCATGTGTAAGTATGTGTAAGTAACTCAACCTAACTTCCAATACTTTACTTTTTTAAATCCTGTCCCCTGTTTTGTTTTGGTGAAGGACATCTATGTAAACCCTCTGAATTAAAAAGATTTTCCTTTCCCATATATGTTAGGTTTAATGGTCTATTACAATGCCATTTTGAGTTAAGAGAAATGAGAAATTTACTAATTGTTTTTAAATCAACTGGAAGTCACAATGCACAGTAAGGTCACACAACATACTAAGTACTATAATACTGCTGTCATTCTTGCTGTATATTTTGAATTTAAAGCCCAATTAAAGGCAAATTTGCTACTCACTGGTTAGGAAAAACATCTTTTCAGGAACAGGTGGAAAAAGGCTTGCACATGTTGATTTCAACCTGGGAAGACTACAGTACGAAGAGCATGCTTTCTAAAGCAAAGAACATTCCTTTAGTTCTCAAAAAAACTGTGATAATTAGAGGTTTTGGACACAAACTGATAGCTACTTTCCACAATATACTATCTGTAGGCCCTCAGTTGAGATTACATTTAAAATTGTTAGTAATCAACAACTGCTATTTTCACAGAGAATTGGAATTCAACCACCTCTGTGACAATTCAAGCCCAGATCCGAAACAAACGAAGTCAATCACTGTTTTGGCTTTTGAGGATGCTTATTTCCCGCACTGGTGGTAATACAGAAACTTTTGGAGTTGGGGTCTGTTCTGAAGTAGGTCTCTAGAGGAGGGCCACTGAAGGATAGAGCTTGGCCTAGTCCGTAGCTTCTGGCCTCATTCTCCGCTCCCTGCTGCACTATGACTTTTTGAGTCTGTCACACATTCTTTCAGAAACTCCACTATGTCTAGAAGGGAAACAAGTACCTCACAAACTTTCCCTTTGTTTCTGTCTGGTATCATGGTCACAGCAATACAGAAGTCATTTCTTCCAATACTCAGGGTTTGTAAAGATGCAGTGACGAGACTATGTGGGTAGTCTTAAGAAACAAATCAATAAAATATCACCTCCAAACTTATCTTGGCATGTCCACACTTAATGTAGATAACTACTCTAGTTATAATGGCCACCCTGTAAGTTTTATACCCTGCTTTAAGAAAACAAAACTAGAAAGATTTTGACAATTCACTTTTTATTACATAGCAGACATATGAACTAACCAGAGTAGGGTGATTACCTCCACTTTTAAATAAGATAGTTCTCTTTTCTCCAAAAGGTACTGGAATGGCATGTCCATTTATTTCAGAATTAATTTAGAGCAAAGGAGAAACAATATGAAGTTATTTCTCAGAAGCTAGTAAGTTTCTGGTGAAGGTCACAGGGTCATTGCCAGCACCACTTTGAGAACATGTATTATTACTAGATGATACAAAAGTAAGAGAAGAGTGGCCCCTAAGCATTTTCAGATTGCAAAGATGGAAAAACTTCCCAAGGGCTTTTGTGAAGCTTAAGTTCTTGATGAGTGGGAATATTTTCTGTGCATCCAGGAAATGTAAACAGTGCACTTTTGGCGTGGGTATTTGCTTTAACATCGGGGACTACTTTTATCAGATGGTATATGGGATTTTACAAGTTTCTGGAAACTGTCTTGACTGCCTAGTTGCCTTTACAATGTTTAGAGAAATATCAAGAGAATATACTATTGTATTCCACTGTCAACCTTTTTGTTCATAGACCAAGGGAGATTTTATTATCCCCCTGAAGGATTTGTGAGGCAGGAGGGACAAGACACAACTTCAGTTTTGAGGTAGGTAAAATACATGACTCTCCATGACGTCTGCCCACCTTCTGGTTCACACCATATTTCATCAGTGCCACAACACACTAAGGGACATATAATCCCTAACATCCAAGTGTGGTTTTGCAAACCACTGCCAAGTTCAAATGATTCCATGCTCTTCTAGCAGCTCTACCCTCAATGAACCATTGCTCTTCATTTTCTTCTAGAATCTTGGGATTATCTCAATAATAAGTGCTAGCATATTATACTTCACATACATTAGTCTCATCTTTAATGTACATTATGAATAAAGAGAAAGTACTCAGATTTTCTATTTTCAATGGTCACACACCATATGAAGTGTGTAAATGTTTCCTAAAACACATACTATTTACAAGTATTAAATATTTTTCACAAATAGTGGCAAAGATGTGTTGGACTCTGTAAACTTGGAAAAGTTAATTCATGGAAATACGTGTCATCCTATAGTATGAGACTAAGACTTTATTATGAAGATGGAGAAATTTATAAATTTCATATTCTTTTTATTTTTTTATTTTATTTTATTTTTTTTTTGGTTTTTTGAGACAGGGTTTCTCTGTGTAGCTTTGCGCCTTTCCTGGAACTCACTTGGTAGTCCAGGCTGGCCTCGAACTCACAGAGATTCCCCCTGGCTCTGCCTCCCAAGTGCTGGGACTAAAGGTGTGTGCCACCACCACCCGGCTCAAATTTCATATTCTTACTAACCCCAGCAGGAAACATCTTGAATGGAATCATATAAGATAGTTTCTGGTATAGGTAGAAAAGATATTAGCAAGACACTGGACTGGAGTTTAAAAGACGAATTTGACATATATGTGGCCTTTAACTATCTTCCAAGACTACTAGGAAGAAGAACATGTCCCTGCCCTGTCAATGACACCGATGAAACTCTTCAGGAGCCAAACGCCAACACAGAACAGATTGTGAGACATGGATTAAAGACTCAAGCCAGCTAGGTAACCAGGGAGAACATGTGGAGCTTGCTGGCTCTGGGTCTCAATGGCCCTCTCCCGCTCCCGTAAACTGTCTCTGTGCAGAGGCCAGCTGCCTGGCGTGCTTTACTTCTCCACATCCCACCATAGCACAGAGCTGAATATTCTGTGGGCTTCACAACCCTACACCACTCTGTGCCTTGGAAAATAGGAGTCAGTGTTCACACATCGAAAATGCTAACTGCTCTTCTTTATAAAATCTTGTAGCTTTGTATCTTTCCTACACTCCCAAGAGCTCATACTTTAAAAGAGCAGGATGGTAGGGTAGAAATAAGCTGGTATACACAGTCAACTGTTTTATATGTTACAACAGACAGTCCAAGTTAACTATGTCTCTTCTCATTTCTACATACACTGTCTGAAATGGCAAATTAAACAGAACATCTTGGACTACATCCTTTATTCTCTCCTTTTTATGAGATGTGTTCTAACTTAGGAAAAAAGTTGACAACACTTCTGGAAAATTCAGTTGGTAGCAGAGATGCACAACAGGTGGCCACCCTGAAATCAGACCTTGAAAGGTTACTGTGCACAAATACGTTGATGAGGGAGTCCTACTGTTGGGATGCCCTGAAAATCCTTGACCTAATATGAAGCCCAAGATGCAGTTCAGAGTAGAATAGTTACCATAATATGATTTCCTGTCCAAAGTACAATACACCAGTTTTAACTAGCTACTAACATTCTAAAGATCTTTTTGAAAACAGATAATCCCAAGAAACCACAAAGTAAGCTTCCTCGATGTTACCCTAGACTACAATCCATATAGCTTCAAGCAGTCTGTAAAAGCTAGTGGTCTAGCGAGCTTTGTGCCCGTTTGGGCTACAGAGTGATAGATATATGCTGCTTTAAAGAAGGCTTCAAGTTCAGCACTTTTTGTTTCTGTAGGAATTTCATTTCTAAGAAAAAGTTTCCCTTTTACTTTTTTTTTTTTTTTTTTTCCGAGGCAGGGTTTCTCTGTGTAGCTTTGCGCCTTTTCCTGGAACTCACTTGGTAGCCCAGGCTGGCCTCGAACTCAGAGATCCGCCTGGCTCTGCCTCCCAAGTGCTGGGATTAAAGGCGTGCGCCACCACTGCCCGGCTCCCTTTTACTTTTAAAGGTGCAGCCCAAACCAGTATTTAAATGATAAATGTTATGTGTAGTAAGCGTTTTCAGGTAGATTTAATTCCTCTTAGCTTTGAAACAGCACTGGATTTCCAGCTGAACCTGAAGAACTGGTGAACACCAACTTCTAAGTGCCCTTTGATATGTATGCTTCATCGCCAGTCTTCTCACACCCATATTACAAACTGCCCAAATTCTTGATCAGTGTCAAAGCTGAGAGATACTTAGACCATAGTATCCAGACTGAGCAGGTATGAGATGTGTTTATCATCTACGAAGTCAGAAGTGATTCCAGTTTAAGATGACAGAAAAGAAACCAGATTTAAAGTGATGCACTAAAAACACAACAAACCCACCTTTGGGATAACTACAATGGCTGCTCTATTTGGAAGGCTTGACACTAAGAGAATGAAAACCACATGAATTATTAGTCTATCACTGTTCCACTGCTTTTTCCATTCTTAGAATGATCTTTTTCATAGGACGGCATCTATGTCTTTGACCACACTTGACCAGAAGCCTCACTCTTAGGTTAAAGAAATATTTTTACACCTGTAATAATTTGCCAAGAACAGAGGTACTCTGGTTAGCAATCAAAATGGTTTAAATATGAATGCAATCCATAGAACAGTAACAACAAAATAGAACAATAAAAACAGGCCAGTCGTTAGAAGGTCTCATTCTGTGAAGACATTTTCAGCCCTAGTGAAAGGAGCCTGTGGAATCCGCCAGCTCTGTGTTCTACTTCGTGCCCTCAAGAACCTTATGAAAAGCAGTCCCGACACAACAGAATGACGTTTGCCAGAGTGTAATACTGGATGACAGAACTGAGGTTGATCGCTATAATCACATTCCTGTGTATTAAACTGTTACATCTTAATTATTTATATAGCTCATTGGTCCAACAGCACAAAAATAGAGAACAGCATCTCAAAATTTATCTCATTTCATGTTCAGAGATAAAAGGGTTAACTATTCTTCCCGTTATTTTCTGGAGGCAAGTCCTTGTTTACAGAGTCTGATGGCAATCACACACTGGTAGTTTCCAAAGCTACTGTATGAAGAGGATGCTGAAGGCCATCACTATACAGCATACGGCAACATAAGGACTCTTGCGCTCACCTGTTGAAAAAAGGAAGACATTCGACTTAGTTGAACGAATGACTAATATGGATATGATAAGGTTACTACTGAGAGATGAGAGAACAAGGAGCCAGAGGCAACATAAAACAAGCTCAATACAAAGTGGTTAACAAGGTGTTAGAACTGCAGCCCAACACAAGGCAACAAGAACCCAAACCATTCTCATCACGTGCTGTGTCCATGTGCCTTCATGCCACACTGCATGGTGGAGGTTAGAGGACCACTTTGGAGTGGGCTCTTAACTTTCTTTCCAACTGTCTATGAATTCTGGATCTTGAACTCGGGTTATCAGGCACGTGCTACTTCATGCTGAGTCATCCTGCGGGCCCATCCCAAGATTTTATTTTGTTATTATTGTTTTTGTAACTGTGTGGTTTGCAAGTGTGAACTATGTAGATGACAACGTCACATCTCAATGTAAAAAGGCTGGACATGGCTAGCTGCCAAGCTATTTCCGAGACTTGTTCCTGAAAGTACCAAGGCTGTGCCCCTATAGAACGTAGTAGAGAGCCAAAGAAATGCTCTCCAGCAACTCAGAGCCTCTTTCTGAAAAAACAATCAAACAAACAAACAAAAAAAAACCCCCAAAACAAAAAACATAAAAAAGAATTTCTACCTTAGGAATCTAATGCACAGCATTCAGCACTATCTTCTTTATATCATGGTACCAGTTCATGACACTTGAAGCCACTCATATGTGAAGACCAGCAAGATTGCCAACATTATCCCATTAAAAAAAATAGATATAAGCTCCCCCAAGGTGATGACTACTTCTGATGGATATGGTACCGAGTCTTTTACAGTCAAACATTCTTTATTCAAAATGTTTGGGATGAGAAGGTTTTTCCATTTGGGAGATTTTTGGAATAACTGACTACATTTCATTGATTGAGTATCCCTAAAAAGCTGGAAATTCTCTCATGTTTGAATATTTTGGTTGTCATTTCCACTCACAAAGTTTCCGAAATCTCAATATTTCAATAATTTAAAAGTAGATGTTAAACACAGTAACTTCTTGAATGAGTCAATTCCTATTCATTTAAGAGTGTCTGTATTTGAGACTTTCCTTCACTGATCTAGAGATCTGATGTTGGCTTGTGAAAACGTCTTGGCAGCACACAGACCCTGTAAGGGGACGTCACCTCACTTTAGTTGTTGCTGCTCCTTTAGTAACTGTAAGCTGTACTGATTCAGAGGACAGCAGGCATAAGAAAGAAAGCAGCAGTCACATGGGAGCATCCGGGTTCTTTGCAAGCCTAAGACCCGGCTCTGACTAGCCTTACGTTCTTCCATGATATCTAAACTTCACTGCCCTATAACTAGGCGCCTTAGTTCACCTTAGATCCTCATTACCTGGCTCTCATGAATGTCAACCTTGACACCCTCATTAACTAAAATTCCCAAGGTCACTGTAATGTTCAGAGCCTCTTCACTGAGCCCACACTGATATGTTAATATGTTTATGTCTATTCAAAGCCAAAGTCACAAAAGTATCACATATAGTTTAAAAAGCAGACATTTAGCCAGGGTTTTTGCCTACAATCCCCTCTTCCAGGAAGATCATCCTATCAATGTGGTCCACAAATGTGTCCTCAAATCTAAACCAAACCAAACCAAAAAACAAAACAAAACAAAACAAAAAACCCAAATTAAACCAAACTAAAGCAAAACAAAAACAACAGATTTGGTGTTCTCAAAGTTTTTTGTTGTTTTGTTTTTTTTTAATTCCCTTTGCCCTTCCCCCTTTCCTCTCAACAGACATTTAATAGACTGCCTTCTATTAAAAAAGGATCTATACTGAAAATGGGGTTTTTAGAGTAACATTAACTAAAAAAAAAAAAAAATTTAAAACACACTGGTTGACAATGCTAATTCATTAGGGCTAAAGTCCCACAAAGCACCTCACTGATCCATAAACTTTAGGTAGATGTTATAAAAGCCTGTTATTCTTTTCAGGGCTGGTATGTTCATTGCTTAGCACAGTCATAGTAAACACCCAAAGGGAGCAATTATGCCTGTACTGAGTTTTCCATCTGCTCAGTATTAATTCTTGAGGAAGTTCTTTTCTTTCTCATCTCATGACTTAGAATGCTATAATTTACAGATGGGTTTCATTTTCATGTTTTTCATTTTCTTAAAAGAGATTGCCATGTGGTAGACCTAAACATCTTTAGTTGAACTTGAGTAAGAACGTTGCTTGTCAGGTTGCTGCTTTGTGCAATGAATGGGAAACAGTTGCTGTCATGTGATATCTAGTAGTATAAGATGATCTGACTGTTCTGTTAAAATCGCATCCTTTTTTGTGTAGACAGTGTCAAGAATAGAGAGGAGCAGGTGCTTGAAAATGGTGTCTCAGCACCAGAGTTTTAAACGCTAGTTTGCTAAAATAAAGCAAATGCTTTTATTCTTGTAAGAAGAAACACTTTTAAGTGAGCCATTCAGAATGGGGGGGGGGGGGGAGACATATAAATAAATAAAGAAGCACAAAGAAAAGGAATTTTTATACCTAGGCAGAAAAACAGCATATTTGAGGAAATCATTAAGACAGGTATATACTACATGTCTGAAGCTTTAAGCTACACCCCCTTCTAGTCATAATTATGAACAGAAAGGACACTTGGGTTAGCTATTAAACAGAACTGTCTACATATCTAATTCCTACATAAAATGGACCTAAAATGCACCTTTATGTTTTCTTTTGGAGTTGGCAACTTTCTATGATGGAGATGAAAACTCAGCTCCTCAGTGCCAGATCTCTGGTGTCTCTCTTACAGTTATACTTAGGTTCTTAACTACCTTGTTCTTGGTTATACTCTTGGTTATATATACTTTTCCAGGGTGACTTGACTCCTAGGCAGTTTGGTTTACTTATACTTAGCAATGAGCATTAGGTACTGAGGGTGGTGATCTGCTTCTCTTCTTGGTTCTTTTTGAAGTATTCAAGATCCCTTCTGTTATTTTTGGGTTTGTAGCCATTATTCGTGACTAAGTGGCAGACAAATATCTATACAAATCTCTGTAAATCTAAGTCAGGCCTTTCCAATGCTAGCATCACTAACATGTTGGACTGGATAATTTTATTGGGAATGGCCATATACACATTGAATGATGTTTAGGGAACTCAGTAACCTATATTCACTATATGTCCCAGACTCTAGTTTTGACAATAAATTGTTCAAGGTATGTCTAACTTCATGCCATGGAGATACAACACTGTTATCTACAAAATTCATGCATAAAGAGTACAATAAAGAAACAAAAATCTCAACAAGTTTTTTTTTTTTTTTTTTTTCCCCCGAGAGGGGGGTGTTTCAAGACAGGGTTTCTCTGTGTAGTTTTGGTGCCTGTCCTGGATCTCACTCTGTAGACCAGGCTGGCCTTGAACTCACAGAGATCCGCCTGGCTCGGCCTCCCAAGTGCTGGGGTGAAAGGTGTGCGCCACCACCACCTGGCTAGAATCTCAAAAAGTTTTAAGTGACAGCGTTGGGCTATAAGCTGAACACATATGCTAGAGTCCCAAATATTCCCTGAATAATAACCTCTTGTCTAGGCTACACATATTCTTTTGCTAATTTAAAGCCAATTATATTCCCCATGATAGATTCTCATGCTTATTTCCACAGGAAAGAAGAAAACATCATGTTTTAACTTCATGTTAAAAGCACACTTAATTGTCAGGGGGATAATGCTGATTTCAGAATGGCTTTGAATAAAGTATTTTTCTGTGAAATCCTTTGTTTTTTATCAATTATCCAGAAGACATAGAAACTTAAGGATAATTTACTATTAGATTGCTAATTTCTCTTAGAAACTTGCCTATCATCTAAAAGTCCAATGGAAGAAAACCTTTTCTAAAAATTAGTTCAATGACTAACAAAGAGTGTCTGAACACTAAAGACCAATTTATACCTCAACTGTGCTTAGGTATGTTACACTGGTTTCCAGGTCTTTAGAAAAACGTCTAAGTATTGTTGAGCTTAGGTTGTACTGTGAAACTTTCAACAACTTTGTTTCCTGTTACACACCATCTTCTAAGCTTTTTATGTCTCCGAGAAGCTGGAAACAGAAAAAAATAAAACAAAACAGGAGAACCTAGGAACAAAGGATAGTTTCCCTCAGGAATGGGACTTGTATATCCTTAATCCTAACTCAAGGATTAAGTTTGGGGCATGTGGTCTGTTGATAAACTAGCTAAAAAGACAGACGTATTTTTTACATTATGAAATTAACTATGTTTTGACAGGAGAAAGTAGTTTCACAGAAATTCAAGGCTAATAAAATACTAAAAAGATGACAAATTAATATATATACATGTATATGTATTTATGCATGTATATATATCATGCAAATAATTCCAAGGAGGACAACAAATTTCATTTTCAGTCTAAGTACAAATGCCACAAAGTATTTTTTAATTAGACATGTTAAAAATGATATAACTGATTATTAAAAACTACTAGTACTTTTGAATTGCATTTCATTTATTTACTGATCATTGAATTTATGTGAACAGTGTCAAGTGTGAGGATAAAATAAGACGTTAACCCAATGTATCACAGGCATACTTAAAATGTAAATAATCTTACTATTCCTATTAGATGTGAAGCTCATCCTTAGTTATCCAAACAGTATCATGAGGGCTGCTGAGATGACTGAGTGAGTAAAGGAACCTGTTGCCAAGCCTGCCTCTGCAGGAACCATGTGTGGGAAGGAGTAAAGTAGTTACTACAAGCTGTGCTCTGAACTTCACATGTACAATGCGACATGTGCACCCTCACCCTTACACAAATATATAAAAAAAAACCCAAAACCTTAAAAAATGTAACAAAAGCTTTAAAATTCTAATTTACAAATTATCAAAATAGCATACATGATCCAAAAGAGCATGGTATAAACATGTACTAACAATACTGTCTAAATTTGCTGCAAGTCCAGAGACACACGAGATCTGATACTTGATTTCAATATGTTAATTCATTAAACTTCAAGTTCCTTATCCCTTTCAGAAGCAGAAAAGTTATATTAATTAAGTAGTAATTTTGAGAAAATGGTACATAGATAGTACTAGAAGTTACAGAATATAGCTCTGTGTTTTATTAACCTCCTGTTAATAAAACATTGCAAAGTCTCCCATTACATCTACTTTTAAATATCAGAAAGAAAACTGATTGGGAGAATTCCGTAAATTCTTGCAAAAAGAGTACAGAGGATTGAGAAGCCTAAAACTGACATTTGATTGCCATGCGTATAATATAACTAAAGTGGCCAATAATTTACAGCTGAAGAAATGAATGGAGATTAGACACTTACCAATTCGGGCACACTTCCAAAATATTCCCAATAGTCTATACAGGATAAAAAAGAACAAAACATTTCCTGATTACTGGGAAAGCCAGTTCATTCCCGACAACATCACAGAGAACAATAATTCTACATATTGGATTTTAACATCTGCTTGTTGGACATGGAGCCACCACTTATATATGAAAATAGGACTGGATACACCAAACCACCATTGGACAGAAGCCACTATTAACTGGACTATATGTGTGTCACAGGTCAGAACTAGTGTAAGTTAATGTGAAAGTGGTGAAATTTATACAAGAACTCACTGAATTAATTCTATTAACTTCAAGTTCCTCATCACTTTCAAAAGTAGAAAAATTACTTGTTAAGTAGTAATTTTGAGAAAATGATACATGAAGATAGTTTTTAGATTAGTTTTTTGTAACATACTAGAAGATTTATTTCTTACAGAATATAGCTCTGTGTTTCATTAATCTATAATTGTATACTCTAATGCAGTCCCTACCTGTGCTCATCAACAAGGAAATTAACATAAATGTGTGGTTACATTTTTAATATAATGAGAATTATTAGTTTAGGTGGAAGTAAGCATGATTTTATTAAGTGTGACATTTAAAATGTATATTCTAGGAATAACAAAACGAAGATGTTCTTTTTAATTCCATGAATAAAACAATTATGAATTAAATATACACACATAAAGGACATCACTTATTTGGAATACATAAAAAACAGCAGCTTTGGCAAAAACAAATGAGCCATCAACAGAGAAATTTAAAAAAACAGTACAGCTACCATTTTGCTGGTTTGAGAATAATATTATACATACCTGTAATTATATTTATCTATTTTTATAATTATGTTTATAAATGGTATACTAATTAAGACAAATCAACCTTACTTATTCCTTATATGAAGACTGGATCAATAAAATTATAGAACTTATATTTCAGGGATATTTCTATACTTTTTCCTTCATAGAAAGGTGGTCAGTTAATCATCCCACGCGAACAGCAAGCTAACAGGCAAATACAAGTCTGAAAATAATTTAAGCTACTGCCAAGGCCAGACTGTGCTTTAACTCAGCCCTACTTATTGCTGTGGGGCTGTGAGGACGTTCTTCATCTCTTTACTAACAGTCTCCACGCCCGGAGCACTTTATGAGGAGTAAATGATTATATAGAGTCTGTGTTCAGGAATGTCAGGACTAAAGGATCATGGGACAGAACTCTAGGTACTACTCAGAATTGGCTTATTCTTTACCGAAGAGTAGAAAACTGAGGTCACCCATGCAAAGCCATGTGTGTTGATTCTAGGCACCTATAGGTCACAATAAACACTAAGGATTTGAAGCTACTCTGGTTGAATGAGTTGAAGGACACAGCAAGATATCTGAAGCGCCTTCATGGGAAACTCAGAACCCTGAACAGTTTGAAATCACTAGACCACAAAGGGCATGTCTTTCCAGGTCTGATATGCTAGAAATAAGGAGCTTTTTTTGAATCCTAACCTGGACTTAGTTCAGACCTATCAAGCATCAGTGAGTTGCTTCAGTGAGTTTCCTAAGACATGCATCTGTAACATCTAGCATGCTGTTTATTTTATTTTTTCAAAGGAATTTTTTGTTGCTAAAAAGCACTCCAATCAGTTGCTTAATTTCTATGGCTTGAATGTATCTGCATCTGCTGATAATGCTATTAGGGTTAGGAGAGTAGGAGGAAACGAGCTAAGAAGCAGTCTTTCAGTGCAGCCCTGTTCTAGACCATTTGAATCAGCTTTTAGAAAATGGAGTTAAATTTAAATAGTGAAGTCACCAAAAATGCATCACATCAGATATCTAGGGAACTCCACCTAAGCATGGTAAATACAATGACAAATTTATTGTGAGTCTCAGAGAAAACAAGTAAAGGAAAGAGAATCTAATAATTACCTTTACAGAAAAGTAGTTCTGATCTATAAGTAAAATTGTTTCTAATCACTTTAGCTTATACTTTAAAATGTATAAACAGGAAAGCCTTTTGGGGGCCTTTAATGTAGGAGAAATATACTACTACTCAACCTGTACTGTAAGGTTGGTAGCCCTGATAACTCCTTGATCAATGTAGCATGTTATGGATACATTCCTACTCCCAAAGAAAAGAGGGGCAGACATGTCCACATGCAACTTCCCTTTGAATGAAAAATTTCATGACAGGACTAGAAAAGATAAATACTTGATTGGAATTTTAATAGTGACTACTTCACAAGAACTCCTATTTTCCTAGATCTTACTAATTATATTAGAATTCCAAATAACTGATTAACAGAATAAAATGCTAGGAGCTCAGAGAAGAGGGTGGAATGGGGAAAATCATGTTTATAAAGTTAATGGGGCATTGTGATAACAACTGATAGATATTTAACATGTTTCATCTTCAGTTAGATAAATCTTTGGTCTGCTTTTATTCAGTAGGTGAAATATCAAGTCACACTGGATCATTTTTGAAATTTACTTATTAATTTAGTAAGGTACTGCAAATATATTTCAGAGCTTTAACACATGAAGAAAATGTAAAAAGTTAGTCAAAACTAAGTTATAAATAGAATTAAACTGTCTAATGACTTTCATGGTAATTTACATTTGATGTTGGTGAGAATTGACTTGACTGATATCATTAGTAACATACCCAGTTTTATTTCTGTCCAGGAGGCTGGGTGCCAAGGATCGGATATAAGCACACGTACATATAAGCAGCAAGATTACAGTCAACAGACTCTGAAAATTGAAAATGGCAGACTATAAAGAGAGAGAGAGGAAAAAAAAAAAACAAATTAATATCACAAGAGAAAACTTTGTATCCAAAAAATGCCAGACAATTCCACATTACAGGCAAACAAGATGTTGTACAACATGCAAACCAGCACCATGAAGTCTTTCAAGATATTCTTTTCTTGCATTCTTTAAGGTAAAGAATGCAGGAGATGCAGTAGAAAATGTCAGTTCATGAAAGTGAATGTCATGGATTCAAAACGTCTGAGCAAAGTCGACTCAGTATATAATTAACACAGATGTTCAAGGCATGCAGCGTACTAGACAGCAAACAGTGTGGTGTCCACATGCTGCCAGTGGCTGGCTCTGTGACCCCAGGGGATCATTGTGCTCTTAGTCTTCACTTGGAATTTACAAACCTGGGCAGAGCCAGGGAGAAAGATTAAATACTGACTAAAGTTTCTTTCAGCTCAACTTTTTGCCTGGGAGAAGCATAAATTATGAAATCATGTTCCAAGCCTTGACAAATATTAAGATTATTAGACATTGGTGAAAGAAAAGCACCTGCCTTTCCTTTTCAGCTATTTGTTATGTAATAGTTCCTTCCTCTATTGTAAAGTTTTAATAGGAATCCTATTATATATTTAAACAGGCAAACAGGAAACATTTACATTTCAAGTGTAAGTAAACCGGAGTTTGGCTCATTCTATCAATATTCAGCCCCTGTTCAGGAGCAACAAGTGCCCTAACTGCCGAGTCCTCTCTAGACTCTCAGCTCAGCTCTGTCAGGAAGTCTCCAGGAATCCAGCTGTCCTCTGTATTTCACACACAGTTATTTTCATGGCCTAGGCCACTTTTGAACTAGAGACCCTCCTGCCTTCGCCTCTCAAGTGCTGGGGTTACAGGTGAACACCCATGCTTTTCCTTAGCAATCTCTTCTCTACCCCTCACATAGCAACTGACACTTCCATTGTACAAGTCACACCCAAAGCGCAAACACTGCACTATCAGACTGTCAATCTAACACCTGGCCATGTGCCTGAAACATAGTGCAAATCCAAAGAAAGATGTTTCACTCCTAACACTTCTAAGAAGTTGTAATAGCATCATGGTATGTGATAAATACTCTTCCATTATTAGGCTCTTCCATTAGCAGGCACATAAAATACAAGAATACCACTCAGCAGTTAACAGTATGCCTATTTAGTAAATTTAGAAGTGAAAATAGATTTCTTTTCTTTTTCTTTTTTTGGTTTTTGAAGACAGGGTTTCTCTGTGTAAAAGCTCTAGCTATCCTGGAACTTGCTTTGTAGACCAGGCTGGCCTCAAACTCCCAGAGAGCCACTGGCCTTGCCTCCGAGTGCTGGGGGTTAAAGGCGTGTGCTACCATGGCCCGGCTAGATTTCTTAAAAACCAGGAGGAATATGTCATGATTATTTTTCAAAGGTAAAATTGCTACTTGTAAATGGACTTTACTTGAAAATCTCAGGAGCTAGTGAAAAATGCTATAAACATCAAGGGAATTAAGCAAGGTAAGAGTAGTACAGGATCAAATCACACACATCAATAACCTTCAGAATTGTAATATTAACCAAATGAAAGACGAAACAGAAAAAAAAAGACTATAAAGATAGGAACTAGAACAAAAGAAACATCTTAGGAGGAGGAGGAGGAGGAGGAGGAAGCTGGAAAGGACCCCCAAACCCCAACAATCACGTTAAAACACATAGAAGGCCACTGTGTAGAATTAGGATAGACTGAATGGAACGCTGTGAAGCTAACCTATAAAATGAACTTAATAACAACACATGACTTCTGAAACAGGCAGCTGATTCTCAAGGTTAAATGTGAAAAAATAAGCAACGGACAGGAGAATTTAAAGAAGCCCTGTCAGGCATTACTAAAATTATTTTTATATATTTTTATAATTAAAACATTACTGAAAAAAATGTAAGGATTGCACATTACCAATAGTGTTTTGTGTGTGCAATTTCATGGATTTGTACTTGTATGTGGAGACCAGAGGTTGAAGCTCAATATCTTCCTGCCACTCTCTACCTTCGTTTTTAAGGCAGGTCTCTCATGAAACTTGAACTTTGCTAATTCAGCTAACCTGGCTGGACAGCAAATTTCTCAGTCTCCTGTCTCTGTCTTCCCAGCCATGGGATTATTGGCCAACTTTGGAAAATGTAGCCACCGGGGGTTGAATTCAGGTTCTCATGCTTGTCCAATAAGCAACTCACCTACTGAGACATTTCCCTAGCCCCACTTACTAATATAATCAGTGACAAAAATGCTTATATACAAATTGTAGGTATTGGCAGACACAATACAAGATCTCAATGCTAGTATAGTTTTAGCCCTGTAAAAACTGACACAAAGTGGGAGAAAAGGGATGGCTGTGGATGGATTTTATTAGTGAGTGTTAGTTTTATGGTCTGAAAAGGATGAACAAAAACATTTGTAATCGCCATTTTAATGCTTGCTTTCCTATGTAAAAAATTTGTTCACATACACAGCAAAGGTGATATTTAATATGTATTGGCTTCTAATTAAATTTGGTTTTAAGTTGGCATCTGTGAAAACAAGTGGTAACATAAAAAAAATAATAAATAGAAAACACTGCCAAAATGATTGTCTTTCAAACATTTGATACATACACGAATACACTGATAGTCTTTCCTCCTAGGCAAACGACGATATGCATATTTAGGGTACACTCTGGGAAATAAAGTTGACACTGAGGATTTAAAGTTAGAGTGCACGAATCTTTCCGTATTTGGGGCTTATTAACTAACAACTATTACTGACATTCATCTGGTATTCTTCTTCTTTTTCAAAAAATAATTTATGTGCATTGGCATGAAGGTGTCAGATCCCCTGAACTGGAGTTACAGATAGGTGTGAGATGCCACATGGGTGCTGGGAATTGAGCCCAGGTCCTCTGAAAGAGCAGCCAGAGATCTTAACCACTGAGCCATCTCTCCAGTCCCCATCTGGTATTCTTTTACACTATCATCTTCATAGCCAACACAGTTATTATTATCTTTATGTTATAGATGACACACACACAGCAATTATCCAGTTAGAAAAAGATGGATACTTTCCAAACTAAACAGTAATATATTTTAGCAACTGTAAGAGATTGCTTGGAACCCTGGGGATTAAGACAGGTTTTCAAAAGGAAAAGCTTTAATAAGAAAGCAAATACATGACAATCCACAAATGATTTCATTTGGAAAGACCAAGAATATGGTAGGCTCCAGAAGAGATAACATGGCAGGCAGCATGTCTCTGTGTGTGGGTGCGGGGGGAAGGGCTGGCTAAGAAATTGTAGAAATAATTAACAGACTTACATTTAAACAAAAGATTCCAGTGGTAAATGGTTAGTTTTACAATGTAGGTTTACTATGTTCCTAACAGGGTATCTAAATTGAGGATTTTATCATGTGTCCCCCCTCCTGCCAATGTCTTTAAAAATATGGTTAATGGTAAGACACCCAAGCTGGTCTCTCACTGATTGTGTGTGTAGGGGAAAGTGGAGTTGTCCATGAAATGCTGAGTATGCAAAAGCTCATCTTAGCCTTCTTTTTACCTTCCTGTGTTTGAAGGTTTTCATAATAAAAGATAAAACAACACTCACCATCATGCCTATTATTAAGTGGAATGTGTATATATACATTTGTGTGTGTACAATCATTTACAAATGAAAGCTGTTTACATGTACAAAATATATGATATATACAACTTTGCTCTGGGGTTTAGGAACTCTGTATTTTAAACAAATAATATTAAATGGTAAAGTCTTTCAGATGTACTTAGACTTAGGTCAAAAGAGTGTTTTCTATGTTATGGACATCAGCCTGTCACCTGCAACATTTCTCCTAATGCTTAGCATCTGCTGTCTACTGATACAAACTTAGTCTCTGGGTTAAGGGAAACAGATGTCCTTATTTAGTAGAAAAATAAATGAGACTTTCCATATGACAATGTTAATAAGGGAAGAATGGAAGCTAAACAAAGAAAATACATGATAACAAAATAGAAAGAGGCAAATTTCATTAATGACAGGCATTACTGAGAAAAACTAATGTAGATTAGACCACCGAGAACACTATTTTGCTAATTATCCAAAGTCCACAAACTGTTGTGAATTTATATTTACTTGTCAAAGACAGTTTGGAGAAATAAGCAAAGACAAAATATCCTGATTATGTCAAAGGCCCAGGCTGTGATGGATCAATGTAATTTCTACCTAGTATTCACATCTATCACTACCTGCAACTCCAATGTTCTATCAGGAGCCTGACTTTGAGGGTGCTCACACCTTGAAGAGGTCGTATTGTTCTAACTCATTCTAAGACATACAATATATACATTTTCAAGAGGTTTGTATAGGTGAGTAAGTAAACTTGCTAACTGAAAACTCCAGATACTTAATTACTCTACAACTTAAAATACTAATTATAAGACATGCTAATTATCAAGGAGTCACAAATATATATGCTCTTGTGTGCTAATTTGCTAATTACTGTTTTTGTTTTTTTTTACCTTTTAAAATCCATGGGTAGTACATGTAAATTTAGATAGTTACAGGTATCAAAGTAAAATACAAAACCCTTCACAGGGTTCCGACTTCTTTTCTTTTCTAGAGCAATGGTTCTCAACTTTCCTAATGCTGCGATCCTTTAATACAGTTCCTCATGTTGTGGTGACCCCCAACCATAAAATTATTTTCATTGCAACTTCATAACTATAATTTTGTTACTGTTATGAATTGTAATGTAAATATCTGATATGCAGGATATCTGATGTGATCCACAAAGGAGATGTGACCCACAGGTTGAGAATCACTGCCCTAGAAGATGATCATTGTTATCTTTACATATAAAGAGACTCTAGTTCCTTTTCTACACATAAACATGTATTTATGCAGATTTTGTTTTTAATGGGATGCTGCCACAAAGGACAACTTAGAATCAACATTTCCCATGTAAGTTGTTCATTCTTTTTAGCATTTAGGGTAGTGCCACCTTTCCTTACCTATACTTTAATTTCTTACATGCAAAAAAAAAAAAAAAAAATTTGTTAACCTTCTCTGATAGGCACACTGTCTCCAAAACTTCACTCTTCTAGTGATGTGCAACAGCCACACCAAACTATCTCTTCTAAGTGATGTGCAACAACCACACTAAACCATCTCTAGTGATGTGCAACAGCCACACTAAACCATCTCTTCTAGTGATGTGCAATGATCATACTAAACCATCTCTTCTAGTGATGTGCAACAGCCACACTAAACCATCTCTTCTAGTGATGTGCAATGGTTACACTAAACTATTCTTGCACAGGTGCAGGTGTTCCTTAATGGGTTGTTGGTGAGAGACAGAGAGTACTGGAAATGCCGAGTTAAAAGTAACTTATGCATCATATTCTAAGTTCTACTCACCCCCATTCTATAAAAGTTGAACAAAT
The DNA here is from genome assembly GCF_949786415.1 of Peromyscus eremicus. Lineage (NCBI taxonomy): Eukaryota > Metazoa > Chordata > Mammalia > Rodentia > Cricetidae > Peromyscus > Peromyscus eremicus. The sequence goes on from NC_081427.1 coordinate 62,171,897, forward strand.
TTGTATTTTCTAAAATATCTATAAAAAATTTAGACAGCTCACATCTCTTAGACGAATTGTGAAATATGATGAATATAAAACTTATGTCCCCAATGAAATATTAGGCTCCTACTCTGCTAAAACTACTACAAATCTGGGGTCTTACACCAATACAAATTTATTAGTACCTTGTATTTCTAAAGTGCTTTACAGCTCTCTGATATTCTGACACATACGTCACTATTTCTGTGGCTATGACCCCACTCTTCTCATCTGTTAAATGTTCTCGTGACTATATTGCCCTCTCTCCCCCAGAATCTTCCAAATGAAAATTTGGATGCAAAGTCTTGTCACATATTTGTGTGTGTGTGTGCAAGTATTGTTTTTTCATAGGGTGCATTCTGTCTACCATATCTATAAATGTTTCTTTTTCATAAAGAAGTATCAAATGACAGTCCCTTGAATCAGGGGCATTCACTGGAAAACAATACTAAACACAACTAATAGTAACCTTAGGTTGGGACACAGAAACCCTTCCTTGAACTTAGATCACTCAGAACTGTGTTCTTAATTTTAGAACACTGCATTAGCGGCTCCTAAATTATTTTCCTCTTAAGTTCAATTATAACTCTCCACTGCAGACTTACCACCAACCATAACCAGAGCTTCCATTAGCTTGGAATAACCATGTTAGTCCCCTGAGTTAATATAGCCAGATGAGAAGCCACTTGATAATCTTTCTGAAGAAAAGCATTGTAGCCAGAAGGTTTAATGCTAGGGGATGCCTTTCTGTATGCTGTGAATATATGTTGTTCCCATTGGTTAATAAATACGCTCCTTTGGCCTATGGCAAGGCAGCTTAGAGGCAGGCAGGAAAGGAGAGAGATAGGAAGAAAAAGGCAGAGTCTGGGGAGATGCGAGCCAGCTGCCGAAGGAGCAACATGTAATGGGACATAGGTAAAGCCACAGAACACATGGCAAAACATAGATTAATAGAAATGGGTTAATTTAATATATAAGAATTAGCTAGCAAGAAGCTGGCCATAGTCCATACAGTTTGTAAATAATATTAAGCCTCTGTTCGTCTGAGCTGTGGGACTACAAACTACAAAGCACAATTTCTTAAATAGTGAAATAACAAAAGGGTCCAGAGGCATTCTTTTTTCTAGAGCCATTCCTGAATGCTAACGCTATAGCCACCAAGTTTGGATATGGGACCTTGCTCTAGAATTATAAATAACAGCTTAGACATTGTTAATAGAACTTTTAAATTAAAAATCTTAAGAAACCATCTCTAAACATTGGAAATATAGAGGAGGGGGTTTAGGGCCAAACAATAAGTAAGTACAAAATAAATCTTAAAAAAAAAAAAAAAAAACCCACACAGGGAAATACATACATTAATATGGTACACACTATTTACCTATAATTATTGGTTGTTGACAAGACTTAATTGACAGAAAGGATGCTGTTTTAACTTAGTATTAGATCACTTTGGCTCCTTGCAGATTTATTTTTATCATCAGCAAAACAAAATGTTCACCTTATTTGCTGAGTAAGAGGCTTCTTTGAGTATTAGTCTTAGAGCTTCAAATATTTATTGCTCACGTTTAAAATAATTTTTTACTGATTAATTTCCCCAGCTTAACTCAAGTACACTTTAAAATTAAGAGTTAAACTACAAGGATGATCCCAGCTAAGACTACATACAGCTGTATGTAGTCTGAACTGGCCATCTCCTGTGACAGGCAAGACTTCCAGTAGAGGGATTGGGACACCAACCTAGCCACATAACCTTCGACCTGCAGTCTGTCCTGCCTATAGGATATGCTGAGTGGCACAGAGATTGTGGGAGTGGCCAATCAATGACTGTTCCAGCCTCACACACATGCCACAAGAGTTAGCTCACACTGACACTGCCCAGAGTACCAGGACCCAGAGGCTGGGTGGCCCAGAGAACTACGATAGAACTAAACACAACTGGAGAGAAAAAAATATCAATGTAATGATGCCTAATGATATTGTGCTATACTCAAGAGATTGATGACTAGCCCAACTGTCATCAGAGAGCCTTTATCCATCAACTGATGGAAACAGATGCAGAGAGCCACAGCCACAGATTTGTCCAAGCTCAGGGAATCCTGCTGAAAAGAGAGAGGAAGAACTGTCGGAGCCAGTAGGTCAAGGACATCACAAGTAAACCCGACAGAATCAACTAACCTGGGCTCACAGAGTCTGAACTGACCACCAGGGACCCCACATAGTCTCTGAGTCTTTTGCTGGCTTTTGGGACCCTATTCCTCATACTGGGTTGCCTTGCCCAGGCTTAATACAAGGGGACGTGCTTAGTCTTACTGCAACCTGATATGCATGTTTTGTTGATATCCATGGGAGGTCTGCCATTTTCTGAATAGAAATGGAGGAAGAGAGGGTGGGAAGGTGGGGATGGGCAGAGGAGAGGTTGGGGGCACTGGAAAGAGAGAAGGGAAGGGAAACTTTGGTCAGGATGTATAAAATAAATAAATAAAGTAAAAAAATTTTTAAGAGTTCAACACCGCTGGGTGGTGGTGGCACACGCCTTTAATCCCAGAACTTAGGAGGCAGAGGCAGGTGGATCTCTATGAGTTCGAGGCCAGCCTGGTCTACAGAGCGAGATCCAGGAAAGGCACAAAGCTACATAGAGAAACCTGTCTCGAAAAACCAAAAAACCAAAAACCAAACAACAACAACAACAACAAAAAAGAGTTAAACACTGAAGGCAATATTCAAAACACTAGCTAGACTTGTTTTACATAAAACTAAAGTAGTTTATTCTTTTCTCAGGGTAGAGAAGAACACAGAATCAACATCCCTAACCTAATTATGATAAAATTTATACCATGCTGGAAAAATGGGTCAGCATTTTATAATTTGCGAATCTAGGTCAGGTCGGCATTTTCCAACTAGATTTTATTTAGAACTTCATATGTACTGTTGTCTTTTAAAAATGGGAACCGTAAAAACGGAGATAAATATTAGCCTGCAAATACAAACACACCCTATCTACAACAGTATCACAAACTGCTGGAACACATAACCTGTCCTTCAGAATCCAGAGGCTACTGCATATCTGGACTACTTAACACATACATTTATCATTGAGTAAATCAACATTTCTGTTTCAGAAGTGCATAAAGACTCACTTTCCACTACAGAACTTTGGTGGTGAGTCAAGCTACAGTTCAGAGTTCACACATCTCTGGCCGTTTCAGTCACTATCTAGTCCAAAGGTGGAACTAACACTTGATTAGTTGTTTTTAAAAAAATGAATTCTTCATAGGATACCTCGATAAAATGACTGAAAAGATATTCTGAAGGGCAAAGAGCAAATCATACTATGAAAAAATGTATTTTGCAATCAAGAAAAGACAAAATAGAGGCTGGTAAAACAGAAAAGCTGAATACTGAGAGCCAGCCATGTATCCCTGGCTGCTCACTAGAATCAACCAAAGCTTTAACACACAAACCCCCAAATTTAGATTTAAACTATAAAGAAACTACAATCTCAGGAAACTCAGAAGTATTTTATTGGTGGCTAAGCACTCTAAGAAATCACTGCATCTACATCACATTCCTATTAACCTTGTGCAATGGCTTTCAGAGTGAAGCTCATCAAACATTTTCCTAAGGTTAAATTTATTTTTATAATACTAAAGACACATGCTTTTCCACTGTCCTTTTCATTGCAAATACAACCAAAATTATCACCTAAGCTTTTCTCCTACAAACCTGTCTTTACTCTTGGATTTCCTGTGTGATTAATGGCACCTCTGACCAGTAGAAAGGACCAGGATATACAGTGACAAATGGAGCTGCTAATAAGTTTAAGACTTATCTTCTATGTCATTTAAAATCAATATGGTCTTGGGTAATATCCTTAATTTTTTTATGTGTTAAAATATTTATGGCCAGTAACATCTCTAATAAAACATTGTATACAATTATATTTTCTTATAACACTTAAAAAAGTAAAACTTAGAGATTAATAAAAAGTCCTACAGTTCAATAATACTATCCCACATCCTTGCACAGCCATTCTACATGTACAATATACGTACAAATACATACAGTTCATCCTCCAATGTGGGTTATACATCCACGATTCAACAAGCCATGGATTGAAAAAAAAAAAAAAAAAAAACTGGAAAAGAAAGTTGCACATGTGCACAAAACACACCTGACATTTTTCCTGTTACTGTTCTGTAGGGAGACATGAAGATAAAATTTGAGGCCTGGCTTTACTTACTAGGTATATGAGTCTAGGCAACTCAGTCACCCAACTTTTCAGTTCCTTTACCTGTAAATATCTTAGACATCAGAAGTTGAAAGGAAGACAATGCTTAGGAACTCCTTTAAAACAGAACCTGATACACATCAAGTACTAGTAAATAGAGGCTTGTGTTTTGTTATTATTCTTTTTTGAAAAAGTTAAATACCACCAATCTTAAACTAACTTGATTTTATCTAATATGAAGGACAGGATGAGGAACGCACCTTTGACTTGTTCTGTGAGCAAAGTAATTCTACTTCAGTTTCTTGGTAATAGGCAAGAAAGCATTCTTCTAAGTTTAGTAACAGCTTATTAACAACATCCTTATGGCCAAGTGTATATTATTGTGCGGTAGGTAGCAAAAGAGGCTGCAATGGCCAATAAAATATTAACCCAGAGAACAAAAAATGTTCCAATAAATGCTATCTCCTTTACCAGGTGCTAATCTTCTTTAGGAAAGAACTCCAACTTATGCATAAACGTAAGTAGTTGTCAAGAAAGTAGGAAGGACTAATTGAGCTTCTGACTATGGTTCTAAAGGCTGTATACCTTAGACAATGCTGGAGCAACTTCCAGGAACTCAAATTCAGTACCTCTTTACCATAGAAACCCGGGTTGGGGGTGAGGGGGGCGAGGGAGGTCATGGCTGCTTTTGAGATGATAACACACATATGCTTTCCCTAGTACTATGTTTATAAATGGCTTCTAAATTCACCTAAGTGGTGGTGCAGGGGAATTTGACATTTACCCTAACACTGGTAATATGTCTTCATACACAGTTTTCAGTATCTATCAGTAATTTCTACTTTATCTATGCACTGGCCACATGGGGCTTCCCGTTCCTTGCCTTAACTTTGTCGCTGCTCTTTTGTGATTTGCAGTGCAAACTTTTCTGAGGTCTAAACTATTAAATAATCCACAACACAAACATGAAATCCCAGTGAGGGTGGTGGTCTGCGAGGAGGAAGGTCCTGGCCAGACAATACTATGAGGAAGCACATTAAGCTCCTACACGACAGATTCACCTTTGCAGGGAACTCAAATCATTAAAAACATCCGTTTGCAAAGGAGCACCATTAGAACTGAAAGAATGGTGTGGGAGGGGGCCCTATCTCGCCTTGGATTCAACAGGTAAAACGGACGGTGCAGGACCTAGAGTTAAGGAAGACAGCAATCCATTGATTACTACTGAAAGAAGAGGGTTGGGCGAAACACGGAACACATAAAAGAAGGGGGGAAAGGAAACTGAAACTCCAGCGTTTCAGAGTAGATGTCCACAGAGATATGTAACCGACTGGTCGAACATGCCACCGCTATTGTACTAAACAACGCAGCAAGGCGACCTCTTCGCGAGAGGCCTAAGCCACCACCCGGGCTCTCGGCCTGATGCTCCAGGATGAGCATCGGGGGCCGCATGACTCCTGGGTCCGTGCAGCCTCGGGTCCCGGAGGATCGGGCTCCCGCCCGGGCTCCCGCCCGGGCTCCCGCCCGGGCTCCCGCGCCCCACAGCGCCCGCACCATTCCCGCCGCCGCCGCGCGCGAGCCCGCGGCCCCTCCACGAAGCTGCACCGCGGCCCAGCAGCCTAGGTTCTTACCATAGTGAGGCCGGTGCTGGTCCAGCCACATCACCCTTCCGGGCCGGGGCGGAAGAGGATGCACGCCCGCTGCGCTTCCCGCTCTCTCCAGCCGCCCGGTTGGGCCTATCGCGGCGTCTCCGCCCAGGCTGTGCCCTTCGGACTCCGTGATAGGCTCCCGTGACCGGAAGAGGCGGGCCGTGGGCGGTGCCTCGCCAACCTCGGAATTAGCGGACTCTCTCATTGGCCGCGCAGGTTTCTCGCTGGGTGCCCACGTTTTTTTTTTTTGTTTTTTTAGGAAAACGGAAGTGGAGTCACTGAGAGGTAGGGTCCGGAAGTGGCTGTGGCCTTTTTCCCTAAGCAATGCCTTTTACTTGCGCTTTCCTTTTATTTCTTCCCGTTTCGGCCTCCTGTGGTTCCCTGCCATTTACTGCCAAAGCTACTGAGTGCGCGGCTTCTGCCCCGCCTGTGACCCCGGAGCCTTTCGTTTGTGGACCCTAAGGGATGTCAGGGTTTCCTGAGGTGTGCACCTGTTGGGGTCCCTCCTAATTTTCTCTTTTTGTAGTCATTTGAATTTTCAAGGGTGAGAGGCTCGTTGGAAATATGCTGTATTACTGTGTGATGGACACTTGTATTCAGAAGGCAGTGTTCGGTGTCCACCACCCCCCTCACGCCCCCAATAACTCGGCCTTTCCCGGCCCCCTCCTTTTTGCATAGTCTGCATCCGGGCCTTAGACCTTCTAGGCCCTGAAGGGAGGGAAAGAACTCTATGGTAGCTACTGGAAAGTACTGGCCCCTTGCCAAGGGGAGTAATTAGCTTAGTATAATACCATTAGGTAAGACACTCTTTTACCTCTAGTTTGCCGTGTGAGTTTTGTAGATGTGGAGAAGGTGTGTTCAATTATATATGGTTCTTGGAATGATTCTGAAGTCAGGCATTTTTTCAGTCTTTCAAGTGTATCAAAATTATGGAAACCCTGTGTATCCAAATACTGGCTTTTTCCCCTTAGGCAGTACGGTTTTCATTTTTATTCAGAATGTTACCCGTTCTTTAATTTATTGGCCTAGGTGATGTGTAGAAAGCATGAGTGGAGGAAACTGACGCGGTACATTGATTTATGAGCTCTATTCAGCTGAATCGTGAGAATCCAATACTTAGGGCAACACATTATTTTTACTTAGTGCTACATGTGATTGTTTGTTACTGTATGGTATCTGAGATTTTGTTTGGGATTATAACTAGATTTTTAAAATAAACTATTCTCAATTGCTGAAAGTTTGTCAGATACTCAAATTAAGGATCTTTATTATTAGTGGTATTGAGACTGCAGCAGAGGAAGGGATGTTTCTTTGAGTATTTTAATGGGGGGATAGGGAGGAGGGCAATAGGAAATGATACAGTACCTTCCACATGTTATTTAATAGTTTCAAAATGGCTTGTGTTATACCTTACTATTCAAGTCGAATAAACGGGAACGTTTCAAATGTAGTGGTAGAAAGTATGTTCTGCAACTCAATAAGTTTAGCTTCTGTAGTAGTGAAAAGTGTCGGGAGATGTTATAGATGACTTTATTCATGTAAAGATTGCTACGTGCTACCCTTTGGCACTCCAGATTGATATTTCTGTATGAGCCTATGTTTCAGGCTCTGGTAAAGAGCACAGGAAGCTAAAGTTGTTAGAGATAGTAATTTGTTCGTTGTATTTATGGACAATTTAGGCCATAGTTTCTTACATATCTTAACTTGAGAGTAGTAGCAAATGCAGTTTGTCAACTGTTAAGTTATCCATAGAAGTACATACTGTGGGGAGATAAAGCTGAATACATGTGTGTGGTGGTTATTGTTTTCATGTAAAATAGCAAAATTAACCTAACATACTAAGATCTGTGGGGAAGCTGCAAGGTGGTTAGGCACACAGAGACCCTGATCTTGATTTTGATTGCCAGTGATGGATTTCTTCCTCTTTTCCTTTCCTTTCCTTTCCTTTTTCCTTTTTCCTTTTTTTCCCTCCCCTCCCCAACCCCTCCCCAACCCCTCCCCTCCCCCCTCCCCCCTCCCCTCCTCCTCCCCTCCCCCTCCCCCTCCCCCTCCCCTCCCCCTCCCCTCCCCTCCCCCTCCCCCTCCCCTCCCCCTCCCCTCCCCCTCCCCCTCCCCTCCTCCTACCCTCCCCCTCCCCTCCCCCCTCCCCTCCCCTTCCCTCTTTTTTCTCTCTTCCTTCTGGTAGCTCTGCTGTAAATTTCTCATTTAGAGTCATCTTGGGTCATTTTCCTCCTAACAGCAAAACCTGACTATGTCATTCCATTTACAGACATTATTGTCTTCTCTGCGTCTGGAAGAGTATTTTCAGTTTTCATGTCATGATGTCCACAGAGTTGTATATAAAGTGATATATCTATGGTTTTCTGCAAGAGTGCATTTAGCTTTCCTCACTATTGTGAGGATTAAATGAGTAAATACAAGTAAGTAACTTACCTGAGTGTTTGGTACACAGTAAGTGCTATGGTGTACCCTGCATTCTCCTTCTTGGGTGGAGGGTTAATGATGGAAAAATGGTTCGTTTTCATATATTATGTTTAAAAATTAATTTGGTTTCTTATTCTGCCAGACCCCTTTCTCTACATTTTCTCTTTTTTCTTGATTTCTGATATTGATAGTATTTGTGGTTTCTTTTTTGCTTTAGTTACTTATTTATTACTACTCATATGTATTACTGGGTTTTATTTTTATCTATCTGTCTGTCTATCTATCTATCTATCTATCTGTTATTTATTTATTTATTTTTGTGATTTCTGTGATTCTCAAACAAATACATAAACTGAAGCTAAATTTCTTTGGCTTTGATTGCTGCCTTCCTGTTTCATTCTCTTTCCCCATGACTCCTAGAATATGGCAAGTTTTGTTTTAATGACTTGGTATTTCTCTCATCTGAAGAAATGATTCTAATTGTCTTCTGTACCATGTGAGCAGCTTTCCTGTGTTAGCCCCTAACCCCTGAAAATGTATGCCTGCTTCAAGTTCTTCTCTACCTGCTCCCAGGAGCACCTCTCAGCTGCTGACTAGGGAGCACCTCTCAGCTGCTGACTAGTCTGCTGTCTGCAGTAGAATTGAACTGACCACAGACATTGACAAATGGGGTCCTCAGCGGCTTGGCAGTCCCACATCCTCCGACTCCACTCATCCCTTGTTGCAGTTTCCAAACCAGCATCATTTCACGGAATATTGACACAGCCGCCAAGTTCATTGGGGCTGGGGCTGCTACAGTTGGGGTGGCCGGCTCTGGGACTGGGATTGGGAATATCTTTGGAAGCCTCATCACTGATTATGACAGGAACCCTTCTCTGAAGCAACAGATCTTCAATGCGATTCTGGGTTTTGCCCCCTCAGAGGCCATGGAGCTCTTTTGCCTAATGGTGGCCTTTCTAGTCCTCTTCCGCTTTCTGAAGTGGCTGTCTCCACTTCTACCTCCCATAGTTCTTTCATGGCCACGCTGCCCTCTATGTTCCTTTTCCTATACCTCCTCAGGAAGTCTGGGCAATGTGCTTAGCTCAGGGTTTGATAGAACACAAATATATACTGTATTAATAAGAAAAAATTATTCTGTTAATCTTCTTACATTTCAACCTCATTTGTTTATTTTTCCCAGAGACTACACATTTCTGTGTAGTTCTCTTTTGTCCCAGTTTGATGGTTTTATGTGTTTTCTTCAAAACAACTCCTACTCCCATATTGCACCAAGATACTCTTCTTAATGTCACCAGTGATCTCCAGATGTTGATGGTCTCCAGTCATGGTCATATTTGGCCTATCAATTGTTCACTTCCTTCCCCATGATAGTTTTTGTTTTTAACTTGGTCTGTGGCCATAGTCATATGCTTTTCTTCTCCTTGGTTTTTCCTTTAGGCTTGCTCTGCTGGATCCTTCTGTTCTTTGCAAACATTTGTTGTTAAAGTGCTCTATTGCTCATTATTTTGGGCTCCTTTCTTTTCTTTGTCTCCTTTAGATGATATCAAGACTTTTAACTTAAATTATTAGTATATTAATGATTTACATATTCATATTTCTTATCCCTTCTCTCTCTAACGCTATTAATCCATCTAGGTGTCTACCTGAACGTTGACATTTGTAAATTTAAAAATTTATTTAAAAATACTCTGTGTGTGTGTGTGTGTGTGTGTGTGTGTGTGTGTGTGTGTGTGTCGTGTGTGGTGTGTGTGTGTGTGTGTGCACACATGACTGCTCCTCTATATGTGCATCATATATATGCAGGATCCCATGGAGGCCAGAAGAGGTTGTTAGTTTCCTTGGATCTGGAGTTAGGCAATTGTGAGCTGCCCTATGTGAGTGCTGGCAGCCAAACCAAGGTCCCCTGCAATAGCATGTGCTGTCAACCACTAGTCTTTTCTAAAGCCTATCTTTTTGCATTTTTAAAGAATGGTGCAAACATTTCCTGTTATAGTTAGTATTTCTATTTCTGTGAAGAGATACCATGATGATGGTAGCCCTTATAAAGGAAAGCATTTAACTGGGGCTACCTTTAAGGTTCAGAGGTTTAGTCCATTATCATCGTGGCGGGAAGCATGGCTGGAGAAGGAGTGGAGAGTTCTGTATCTGGATTGGCAGGCAGCAGGAATAGAGAGAGAGACACTGGGCCTGGCTTGAGCATTGCAACCCCAAATCCAACCCAGTGACATACTTCCTCCTACAAGGCCACACCTCTTAATATTACCACTTCCTGGTGATGAAACATTCAAATCTATGAGCCTATGGGGGCCATTCCTATTCAAGCCCCCACAATCTCAATGTGAGCACTTTTCCTCCCACAACTATTCTATATATTTTCATCTTGGTTAGTGGCAACAGTATGCAGCCAGTTTCTGTAAGTTAACTCTTTGAAATTGAGCTGGGTGGTGGGGGTGCACAACTTTAATCCCTGCACTTGGGAGGCAGAGGCAGGTGGATCTCTATGAGTTCAGGCCAGCTTGTTCTACAGAGTGAGTTCCAGAACAGCCAGGACTGATACACGGAGAAACACTGACTCCTGCCTTTCTTTTATATTCTGCTAAGTCCATCACCAAATCGTCTTCATGGTCTATGAAACATGTCTGGAATTTCCCAGTCTCCATTGCCTTTTCTGTTAGTACACTGATTGTGTCTTGCTTGGATTTCTCTTATGTTAGCCACTGTAGGATTCTAGGTTTTGTTTGCTTTTGTTTTTTGGCATGGATTACAGAATTCATGTTTTTACTGGTTCCTTTTTTTTTTCTTTTTTCAGTCCTTGCCTCCTGGTATTGGTCAGATGATTGCTTTTTAAAATGTATGCCAAAATTATATTAGGTCATAGGATTCTAAGTGTACCACCTTATCCTGAAGATACATCTTAAAAGACAGTAAGGATGTCAATGGAAAAAGTATGAATTCCAAGTAAAATCTGAGGTTTATTGTAATGTATCAGTGTTGGTAACATGGGATTTATTAAGCTCAAACTGTTTATACTTTTCTTCTATTAAATTTCAGCAGAGTCAGTGTCCTCTCCCATAGGTATCATCAGTCCAACTCATATACAGTCTTTCCTATTTTAAAAATGTGATGCTCAGAACTGAAATCTAGTTAGAAGCACACGTGTGGGAAGGGACTAAGACTTGCACTGCCTCCCCCAAACCTGCCACTCACAACTGCACCCATTAGCTGTCTGTTTGCTAATGGGAAACAAGAGAATGAGTGACATTGGGGTATGAGAGAAATGAAAATCAATCTTGGGGAGAAAACCCTATTCAGTATTCCAAGTTAAGTTACTTCCTACAATTGAACCAAACACACAAAAATGTAAGAATCACAGGAAACTACCAATACCTAACATTTTAGTCAATCAACAGCAATTTTGTGTGGTTTAAATAATCAGAAACTCTCCTAACTGCTCACAAGTACATACATTCCTAATTAAATGAGTAATTATATACTTCCCTTCCAGGCAGCGATTCCAACCATATCCCTAAAGACATTCTGGGTAACTTTAGGGAGAAAAAGTCCTACAACCTAAGAAAAGATTTTATTTTGTGTTCTGTTGATGATAAATGCTCAAGCTGAACAGAAGCCTTTTACCTGAAACTTAATAAATCCCTGTTCTTTTTTGCAAAAGTGTAAGTTCTAAGATCTTCTGAGCTGTGCAGGTCACAGACCAACTAACCAACCAACCAAACAAACAAAAAGACATCCTCACCCCCATCCCCTCTCCCCAAGCAAAAGTAAATATAGGGTTTGGAAAGATGGCTCAGTTAGTAAGAGCACTTGGACTGAAAGCATGAAGACCCGGGTTCAAATCCACCACCATTACTAGCAAGACGTAGCTGGGTGTCCCTGTAACCCAAGCATTGTGGGTAGAGACAGGCAAACCCTAAGTATCCTTTGGCAGCAAGTCAAGCATTAGACACAGCTTCTGCTTTAGTGAGAGGCCTTTTGTGAGGCAGTAAAGCAGAGGGCAATAGAGGAAGACACGATAAGACCTGCTCTGGCCCCTGTGTGGGAATGGACACACAAGTAAATGCAGCAGTGTGGTTGTGATATAAGTCTGCCTTTTTGTCTAAAAATTCTGTCTGTCCTTGCTTTTGAAATATTAAAAATATGATGAGTCTTTAAAATAAATCTGTTGTCATGTTCACAATTTTGTTTTCTTTTCCTTTTTTAAAAAGTAAAGTCTAAAAATAATAGGAGGAAAAAATCCAATTATAGACTATCACCAGCTGGTTCAATGTAATTTTTATTCTGAATTCCCTTTAGGTATCAGCCTACTTTTCTTGACAAGGGGCCACTTAAGTAATTGCTTCATTAAAAACATGCATTTATCCCCTCCCAGTCTGTAAGTAGAACTCCTTGGCAGAGCTGCAGGATTTGAACACCTGCAGTCCAAGCAGTGTGAAGAGGAGCCATAACTGACTATTAAGAGCCAGAAAAGAAGTCCAAGTTCAAAATGGTGTTCTCAATGATAGTGTTGTAACTAACTTGAGCTGACCTAAGCGCTGGCGTCTGCACTGCTCCTTATCAGCATCCAAAAGGGCATACAAAATGCTTTGTAAACTAATTTAAAAAGTGTCTTGTTTATTCAGAAGCAACTGTGAATGGTATTTGTTCAGACCAAGATCACATCAATTGCACACCAGCCAACAACGTATTAGTCTTCTAAGAGAGAGGCCATGTATCAAAGGCACACAGTATTAAAGATAAGCTTCTCAATTCTCAGCTGTTCTGAGCTCTCAATAAAGCTACTGATGGACAAATTGGGGTGGGACCCAAGTGGCTCCACCTGCAGGCTCCTCTTAGATCCCTGGCTTTGGCTGAGAGAGGTGTTGATACGGATGTGTCCTTTAGTACTCTCAGGAAACAGAACGTGGGCTCTCTTACAGCGCTAACCAGTCAGCCTCTCTGAAGAGGATTGCACCCATTTTCTCCAAAATGGGGGCAAAACACTGGCGATTTCTGTGTACAGGGCTGGTAGGAGCAAAAGTAGACTTGATTTGCTCTAGCTGACTTAAAAGAATTTTGAACTCTCATCTGTTCTTGTGCTTGATTCTTGGATATTTTGTATTTGATATTTAATGAGAGGGTAGTATTTAAGGAATAAAGGAGTAAAGTATTTAAGAAACTTGTTCAAATGTATGTTATCAAGACCCTAAGACTTAATTTAAACAATATATTTCTGAGGCTCTTGAGGCACAGATTACTTAAGGGTATATACAGTGTTGTCACATGTGAGTGAGCTTATCAATATGTGTGCCACTTGACTATGGTTCACGTAGCCTTGCTTCACCAGCAGGTACACTAAAGTGGGAATGGAATGTTTCACAGATTCCATCCCAGTTTCAAACCAGTATTCTAAAGCAGTATTTCTTTAAAATAAAATTAGCTAATTTTGTGAAGTATTGAATTGATGAGAAAATTGGAATATAGTTAAAATGTTAACAATTCAGATAATATTTCTAGAAAGGATCTGATTCTTAGCTGTCTTTTCAGTGCTATTGAGCTTAAAGCCCTTTATTTTACTGTCAATTGAGTGACTGACAGGCATCTGGAATATTGACTTTTAAATGAATTTGTCTCTATATTTAGGAATTTGTTAGCGATTCTAAATATGGAATTAAAAAAGCGATGGAACAGTCTGTTTTATAATGATGTAAGCTGCTGGATTTTGTTTTCACCAAGTTAATGCTAACAATAGTCATGGCTCTGCAGGCATCTGTGAAAAGAAATAATTGTGCATGTTTGTGTGTGCTGGAGCACATATCTCTATGTGTCCCCTTGTGTTTATGTAAGTCTATAGAAGCAAACTATGGCATTTTGAAGCAGTTTTTGTACCTTACCCCATCTTCCTAATTAAAGTGTTTTTGTTTATGTGAGTGTGTTGATGTGTGTGCATATGCATCTATGTGTGCATGTATGTGAAGGCGTGCGGCCAACCTTGGGTGTTATTCCTCTGTAGCTGTCTACATCTTTGTTTTTGAGTCAGGATCTCATTGGAAACAGAGACTTGTTTGTGTTTAGACAAGTTTGGCTGGCCAGTGAGCCCCTGAAATCTGCCAGTTTCTGCCATGTTTGTGTGATAAAAACTTTATCAACTAAACTTTCTCTCTCTCCTCAAATTTAGGTTTGAATCCATATGAGTTGTGTGCTTCTGAGTTACAGATGTAGCTCATTCAACAGAGTGCTTGCTAAGTACTCAAGTACCATTGGCTTCCTTCCCTGCCATCACAAAATACTGGGTGTAGTGTCATCTGCTTGTGATCTCAGGACTTAGGAGGTAGAGGCAGGGAGCTCTGATCGCTTCAAGGTCATCCTCAGGCACATAGCAAATTCCACTTTGGGGGCAGCTAGGACTTCATGACGCTCAGTCTCAAAAAAAGAAAGGTACTCTTAGGAAAATTATAAACACTGAAGAAAGAAATTGAAAAAGACACTAGAAGATGGAAAGATTTCCATATTCATAAAGAAGCAGAAATGTGACCCACAGATTCAGTTAAATCCCCAGAAAAATTACATAACATTCTTTTACAGAAGCAGAAAAACATTAAATTCATCTGAAAGTTCAATTGAATTAAAATAAAGGATTCAGAAATTTTCCCACATAGCTACAGTCACCTGGTTTTCCACACAGACGCAAGAAATATTCACTGGAGAAAAGACCAGAACTCTTTGTAGTCCAGGCTGGCCTCAAACTCACAGAAATCTGTCTGCCTCTTCCTCCTGAGTGCTAGGGTTAAAGGCATGATCCACCATGTCTACCAGAAAACTGGACTTTCAAATGTAGAAGAATGAACTAGATCCATGTCTACCAGCCTCCTCCAAACCTAATTCAAAATGGATCAAAGATTTTTAATGTAAGGCCAGAAACCCTGAAAATGTTAGGGGAGAAAATAGGGAAATATTTGAAGATGTAGCTATAGTAAGGACTTCTGAAAGTGACTCCAGTAACTCAGGACATAATCCGGAGAGTGGACAAGTGAGGCTGCAGTGAACAGAATGCCTCCATAGAGCAAAGGAGAACATAGAGCAGTGCTTCTCGACCTTCCTGATGCTGCGACCCTTGAATACAGCTCCTCATGTGTGCCGAGCCCAACATCAAATCATGGTCATTGCTGCTTCATAACTGTAACTCCGCTACGGTTAGGAACCCTAATGTAAATACCTGACATGCAGGATAGCTGATACATGACTCCTATGAAAGGGCCAGTTGACCTCCAACGGGGCTGCAACACACAGGTTGAGAAGCACTGGTATAGAGTGAAGAGACAGCTCCAGATTAGGGGAAAACCTTTGAGAGCTGTACATTTGATAGAGGATTAATAGATAGACTGTATAAAGAGCAGCTAAATACCCCCAAGCAAAACATCCCAAGCACTCTGGGTTAATAATGAGATGATGAGATCTCACAAGAGGTGTGTTGACTAGTCGATGTAAAGGTAAATACTTGTAAATCGATAAGACATTTTGGAATTAATTACATTTATGCAAAAAGCACTGTACTATAGGAAATAGTTCGAACAACCGAAGTATGTTTTAGATTTAGTGATTATAATGCCAGGGGTTCAAGCTTAAATGTTTTAATTTTTTACATATTTGAAGTGGGTACAATTATTTCATTTGATATCTTTAGGAAGAACATTACTTTTCCTACTAAACTTCAGATAGAAATTACCTTGATAATTTATCATTCTGGAGGAGTCATACATTAAGTTTTAGACATTTTTAATTTTAGATATTCTCTGGGCTCTTTGTACAATTTCCTGTAGGAGAGTAAAGCTGTGACACTTTATAATTATACACCCTCTTGAATACAGAAGATAGAGGCTTATAATAATTCAGCCTTGTTTGTGAAGTGAAAGCAACATTCAAAGTTATATTGAAAATTTATAAAATTATTACTTATTTAAGATAGTATACTAGTATTAACTTGAAACTGATGATTTTATAAATTTGCAGTTGGCGAAACTTTTACTCAATGTCAATTTATTTAAATGTCAATTTACTTTTGAATTTTATAATATTTACCTTTTTGAATATATTGTAATTTTATATCACCTTTTCTTACACAAGGGAAATGATAATATTCTTTTAGACTTTCAAGAAATGTGGGGGAATTATTTATTTTGTTTTATGAATATGGGTATTTTGTCTGTGTCTATGTAGGTAACACCATGGACATGCAGCATCAGAAGAGACCAGAATAGGGTATGGGTTCCCCTAGGACTAGTGTTCCAGACAGTTGCTAGCAGCCTTGTAGGTGCTGGGAATCAAAACTGGGTCCTCTGCAAAAGCAGCCAGTGCTCTTAACTACTGATATAACCCCTTCTTTTAGATTTTAAAGGATTAGCTGGAAGAGATTCATGTTATGTGATTATAGAAGAATTTGTTATAATAGTTTTTTTATTGTTAAGGTTTGTACTCTATTGATTTTTACTTTTTATGATATTTTTCCTTATGTATTTTAAATTTTCATTGATTTCTTTTTGTTAGCATCTTTTACTATTAAGCATATTTTATTTTTACTCAATTAGTACATGTGTGAGTGTCGCTAATGTGTAACACAAATTCTAATAGGTCTTATAATAAAAGCCTGGTGCCAGATATTGGGGTAAATGCTGAAAGATCAGAGAGACAAAGGAACAAGCCACAGTTATCACCTCTTACCTCTAGGACTCCTCAGCCTGAAAAAGCCTGTAGCTGAAAGGGACACCTCTGCCACAAAGCCTTTAGTTCCTGTCTCCTCACGCCTTATATCCCTATCTCTGCCCAGCCATCGCTTCCTGGGATTAAAGCGAGTGTGCTTCCCAAGCAAAGGCATGAGATCTCAAGTGCTGGGGATTAAAGGCGTGTGATTCCCAAGTACTGGGATTAAAGGTGTGTGCCACCACTGCCTGGCTCTGTTTTTTCTCTCCTAGACTGAGTCAATCTCATGTAGTCCAGGGTGGCTTTGAATTTATAGAGATCCAAATGGATCTCTGCCTCCCGAATGCTAGGATTAATGGTGTGTGCCACCACTGCCTGACCTCTATATTTAATCTAGTGACTTGTTCTGTCTTCTGATCTTCAGGTAAATTTATTAGGGTACACAATGTATCACCACACTAATGTGTGTGGGTGTGCTTGTGCAATGGTGTGTGTGGAAGTCAGAGGACAGTTTGCAGGAGTCCTTTCTTGCTTTTCTCCTTTTGTCACATAGATTCCCAGGATCCAATTCAGATCATCACGATTGATGACAGGCACTCTTATCTGCTGCTGAGACATCTCATTGGCCTATTAAGCATATTTAAATGAAGCACATACAACCCAGGGATAAGCAGGTTATAGGTTAAAACATTGCTTTATTCAAACTAAATAATACATATTTAACCCCATCCAGTATAATTCAAGAATATCCAGCCCCAGAGTGATTTACCAGAACCATCACTGAATTCATAGCCAAAGAACCTCTAAGCCTAAAAATTGAGAATACAATCACTAAGTCTCAGTTTCATTTTTAACCACTTCCACCCTGCCCCCAGAACACACATATATTGTTAGATGGAGAGTTAAGCATGTGTGGCCAAGAACACTCCTGGTTGATCTTGGTGACTCCTGGATGGAGATGAGAATGGGTAGTGGAGTAGTACTGATGATTGATGTCTTGTTCGGCCTTTTCCCCAGTGGCAGCTTTCAAAGGTCTATGCCTGAGCCTTTGCTGTCAACATTTTACATAAATCACTGGAACCCTTAGATGGGAGCTTTTCAAAAATTTTAGTGAAAGAGTCAAATAGAGATTATAATGTATTGGGTTAAGAGAACAAACCGCCTAGTCAATATAATCTCAACAACTGAAATACAAAATAAGAAAATTTACTCCTGCAAAAACACCAAGAACCAATATCAAAAACTGTATACACATCTCTATATATACTGTATATACATATAGATATATAGGCTGTAGTATGGTGTTATTCAGGAAATAAAATTTGTTGAGAAATTTAGGCCATCAACAAGTTCAAATGGGAGACAGGAGTTAAGAGATCTAGATGTAAGAGGTATGATTGTAAAGCTTTTATATAACACGGGACCCACACTCGATGCCAGACTCACAATACTGATCAAAAGATACACATTTTGGTGAATGAGTTTGATGAATTGTATTTCATTAAAATTACAGTCTTTCATCATTATGAGAAAAGAAAAGTGACAATGTAGGAAAATACACACATATATTTATATATATGCTCTCATCTAAAATAGACAACAAACCATGAAGAAATGAAAACAGATTAATAGGAACATCAGTTAGGAAAAGAAATGAATTGAAAACATTGGCAAGTTTGAAGATAGGAGTATATTCACATCTAATAAGTATATGTAAAGAATGCAACACCCATTACTCCTCAGTGGATGTGAATTAAAATCGCAAAGTGATGCTAGGATTTGTCGTAGCTAAAATGAACCAAAAGGGAAATTATCGTTTAGGACTCTCATACTACAATAACAATTTGGTACAATTTTAAAGGAACTTGTGTATATAGTACTCAAACTGAACACATGGTTTCTTCTGTTCTAGTAGTTCCACTTGTAGGAATGAGCCTACCTGCCCACCCCCCCATGCAGTGATATTTCTAGAATGTTCGTGGCAGCAATGTTTGTAGTAGTCAAGACGTGTAAAGTTCCAAATGGCTATCAGTAAGAAAACAGAAGAATAAATTAAATTAATATGATTAATTAATGTCCTGGATGATCTTTAACTGTAGAATATAGTATGGATTAATCTCTCAAATATGTTTATTCAAAGAACCTGTTTCTTTTGTTAGAGAGAGGCTATTTACTCTTGAGAAAAGGGAAATATACAATTTACTCATGTTGCTATAGTAATTTTATTTAGCCCACCAGTTCGGCCAATTATTTGCCCTAAAGGGCTTCTGTTTTTCTCATCTGTAAAATCTGCAAGTCATTATTGAACAAAACTATGACTTACTGAGTTCAGCAGTTGGCTCTCTTATACAGCATTTTACTTTTATCTTTTTTGAGTTTATGTAGCTGAAAGACAAGTTTAAAAATTATCATCATTTGATAGTTGTAGTCTCCTTTTACATATTGATTTTGTTTTTTCATTACAGGTCGCCAGAAATGGAAAGGAAAGTGAGCAGAATTTGTCTTGCTTCTGAGCCCAACATAACTTATTTTCTGCAAGTGTGTTGGGAGGGAACGGTAGGATCTGGTTTTGTTATTACACTGACGGATGGCCATTCAGCCTGGACTGCGACAGGTAATCTTGATAGCAAACATGTTTCAAGTAAAAGTTAAATGATGTCCTACTCTTTAGGAACTCTTCAAGTTAATGTGTTTCTTCATGGACACAGGTAACATCAATGCTCAATTTTCCCTGTTAATGCATTTCTGATTTGTGTATAGGTCTGTAATATTTGATGTTATTTTCTAGACTCAACACTATTTACAGTAGCTAATTCTGCTGGCTATGTCAGCCTTACTGCTTGGACTTAGTAATAGCTTTATAACAACCTCTTTACAGAAAAGCTAAACAGCACTTTAAAATAGTTACCTCCTCTCAGGACCTGAGGAGGGTTGGGGGCAAAGGATGTAGATTGGTTGGGGCCAAGAGATTCTGCTGGATTGTAGGTGTGGCATTCTCAGGCTTTGTTCTGACTTCATCTAGTTGTATAGCTTGCGTTACTTTTGAATGCATATGTACTGTGCTTCTAAAAAAACAAAACAAACCCACAGCCTAACACTGTAATACAAGGGTTATGTTTTTATGTGGAAATTGGGCAGTTTTATCATACAGACTTGCTTTTGTGACGTTTTTACTGATCTTTTAAACTGTGAATGGTTCTCAAGTATAGTATATGGCAGGGGAGCCTCTTTAGTACAGTGACGTGTCAGTCTCAGATTATGGCAGGTATAAAGTTAAAAATTAGAATTATATTACTTTCAAATAACAAGATTTTAATGTTTTTTTTTAAGTATTTTAACAAAAAACTAGTTTTGTAGTTACATAACACAATTATTTCTGGAGTTGTAAATGGTATATTAGATGAAAATTTAAGAGTTCATTTATATACTATTTATATATTCTAACCAAGTTTCCCTAAGATTTATCACTATGATTATCTCTAAAATTAAAATCTATCATGAAATTCTGTTTAACTCCTGAATGATACAAATCCAGAACAATCAAAATGAATTCAAACTTACAGTTTTTTCATTTGTCTTTCACACAGCAAATGAGAAATTTCAAGGATAATGTGTACAGTACTCTGTATGTTTGTTATTTGAGATGTAAATTTCTTGGTGAGAAATATCAGCTGCTGACTGCTTCTGGCAGGGTAGCAATGAGGGAGTTAGGTTTGTTATGCTAGCACTGTGGAGTGAGTATACCTATGTGACAACTCTTGTTTGAAAGAGTAGAGAATGTGGATGGCTAAAACCATGGTAGTGGCTCTGTGTGGACCTTTGTTGCCCGAGAGGACTCAGCAGACTGTATTTATACATACATACATACGTGCATATATAAATATATAGGCAATAATTGGAGAAGAGAGTTTTAATTATATCATAGTAGTTAGAACAAAGAAAACAAATTGATCACTTCACAGTTAGCATGTTTGTAAATGAGAACTTCAGTTTCCTATTTATTTACATCGAACGTTTATTACATATTCAGTGCAGTCTTCATTTTATTCTCTAATAAATGTAATTTAGTATGACAGAAATGTGACAGGAGACTTCCTTCTGTCTTCCTGGTGGCATGTTGGCTTCCTAGAGTGACTGTATTTCAAGCATGGAATTTTATAGTGCAGTCTGTAATGATATATTTTCTCTACTATCCAATGAAGTTTTAGATTTTGCACATATTTTGTGCCTTGTATTATTCATTTATATCTTCTTGTTTAAATATTACAGCAAATGTGCAAGCAAATATTAAAATGTATCTTTGTTATGTAAAGCTTATTACACACGTGTCATATGGTACTTTACAGACATTACACAATTAAGAGTATTGGAACAATTACTAAATGAAACGTGAAAATGGGTTTCCTTCCTATACCTCTTCCTGTGTTTTAGTGTTCAACTTTTTGATTGCTGCAACCTTCAATTATGGATAATTTTTTCTCTTTTCATTTAAATGGAAAGGATGTGAGGTTTGTTTCATTCTCCCACACACTAAGCTTGCCCATTTCTTTCCCATTAGCAATGCTTTATCTAATGAATGTTTGGGGACCTAATTATGTGGCCTGTCATCAATCCCTTCTGTATTACCGAGTGTTGTGTCGCAGGGTATTTCACAAAGTGGGTTAATGATTAATGATCACTATTGGAAAATAATTGCTTTGGCAGCAAAAAACTTCTATCACCTATTTGTTCGGGGGTGTCTTTAAGTTTGTTGGAGATTGAGACTTACTGATATTTTACTATCAAATATTTATATTTGAGTATAATTTTTCTAAAATAGGTGTTTTGTGAATTATATGGAAATAACATTACAGAACTCATAGGAAGGCCTTTGTGTAAATAAGTGTCTGATATGAGGCCACCCATATTCTCAATGGCATAGGTTGGTGTCTTCTGCTCTCTGACTTGGCTTAGGATGAATGCGTGCAATCTTCACTTACACATGGGAACAGTCTACAAATAATATCAAAATAGTGTTTTTGGAATTTCTGGTAGTCTGAGAATAGTTCCTCATTTTTATGTTCTTGTTTGTCCTCTTACCTTTTGATGAAGTCGCTGAGCTTTAGTCTGGATGGATTTTATTACCATGTTTTCATTCCAGCCAGTTCAAGTTTAGAGCAAGGAATGCATACAACTATGCTGTCATTCTTAATGTGAAAATAAGCTGGCAAACAAGTAGTTTTTCCAAGATTGAGGTTTGGAGCAGACAAAGAAAATTTCATGTTCCTTTAAATAGGAAATATTTGGTCAAGCTTTGGAAAAAAAGGTTCCTTTTTCACATAATTTTTTTGTATGTTGAATTTTTAAAAATTTAATTTATATTTGTAAATCTCCTTCTCACTTCAGCTCCTCCTGTGTCTTTCCCATGCCCTCTCAAATTTGTGTCCTTTTCTTTACGTGTGTATTTCTCTATGTACATATAGATACAGTCTGTTGAGTCTGTTTAGTGTTGCTCATATGTATGTGTTTTTAGGACTGACCACTTCTGATTGGATAACCTATCAGGGGCTCATCCCTGGAGAAGACGGAGTCTCCCTTTCTCAGCAGTCATAAGTTGCATCTAGGAATAGGGACTTCTGAGATTTCTTCCATCCAGACTAGAAGTCACCTGGCATTGCTGTTATATAGGTTTGTCTTTAAGCAACCATGATATTGAGATTTCGTGGATGTAGCTTTCCTGTGATGTATAGAAAACACTGTCTCCCAGCGAACACCAGGTTTTCTTGTTCTTAAAATTTTTCTACTCCCTCTTCCCTAATATTCCCCAAGCCTTAATGAAGGGATTGTTGTGAGTGTATCAGTTGGCATTGGGCATTCTGCAGTCACTTGTTTTCTGATTTCTATAATGCTCTCTATCTTCTACAAAAAGAAGCATCTTTGATTAAGGGTGAACATTGCACTTACCTGTGGGACCAGGGGGATCAGGGTAAATATTTAGTATTCAGAATGGAGTTAGAAGTTACACTGGTTTAGGAAAGTATCAAAAGTAGATTCTCCTTTATTGTTCATGACATTACCAGATAGAAGTTCTTCACTAGGTTTACAATACTAGGGATAAATTCCTTCCTATTGAGTGGGCTTTAAGGTCAATTAGACAATTGTTGGTTTCCCTCAATTTAAGTGCCACTATTGTACCCTTGGTAACATCTGGCCTGACTGTTCATTATTGTGGTTCATACCCATAACAGCTGGTAGGACTGCTGATTCCTTTTCTCCCTTGGAAGCTTGCATAATACCTTCAGATTCTATAAGAGATAGTTCTCAGAGAAGATTTCCAGTTCAGTTTCTGGAAGGTTGACTCCTCCCAACCTAATCTGAAGTGTATAGAGTCTTCAGGAATGGTGTTTGTCTTACTTTCAAGTTCTGGAAGGCATTCAAGGCAATGACAATAGCCTGTATTATTGGGGGGTCTGTTCAACTCCTCAGACCAACAACTTGAAAGGAGATTTCTCATGCCTGGCCCTGGAGATTTTGTTAATTGTCTACAGCTCTTGGAGGGCATTACCACCCTAAGTGATATCAGCTCATTTTGTGTGTGTATGTGTGTGTGTGTAAACTGGGGAGACAAAAAGAGGACATACAAATATATGTATATATGCATGCATATATGTCTTCCTTTTGTCTCCCCAGTCAACTCCCCTTCCCATATTTTTTCTATTTCATTCTTCATAGCACTGTGTCCTACTCTCCCCCTCTTTCTTGCCCCTGTGGTTCTTTATTACATACCTGGTGTCTGTCCTTATTCCAGGCTATATGCTCACGTTTAAGGATACAAAACTAGGCTCTAGCTCTATAAGGAAGTGTGAACACACAGCATTTGTCCTTCTGGATCCGAGTTACCTAATACAGTAAAATATTTTCTAGTTCCATCTATTTACCTACAAATTTCACTGTTTATTTTTCTTTACAACTGAATAGAATTATGTTGTAAATATGTACATTTTCATTTATCATTAATCAGCTGAAAGAAGTTTATTTTCTTTCCATTTCCTAGCTCTTTTGATTTGAGCAGCAATGAACATGGCTGAGCAAGTATCTATAGAGTAGGATGTGAAGACCTTTGGACATATGCCAAGGAGTGGTATAACTGGGCATGTCATAGGCCTACTTTTAGATTCTTTGAGAATTCTCCGTTATGTTGGTACCAGTATATATTCAACCAAATAGAGTGAGGCTTCTCCTTTCCCCATAGTGTTGTCAACATTTGTTGTCAGTTGTTTACTTGATCTCCGCCGTTCTGACATATATGGGAAAGGAAAATCTTTTCAATTCAGAGGCTTTACATAGATGTCCTTCACCAAAACAAAATTGGGGGTAGGGTTAAAAAAAGTAAAGTATTAGGAAAAAGTAAAGTTGAGTTACTTACACATACTATAATATGGGGCATGGGAACACGTGGGGCAGTGTAATAGCCAGATACTACTGTTATGGTTTACTTGACAAGGGAAGTGGCCTAAAACAAATGTGTAGAGATTGTTAAGTGCTCAAACCTGGACTTTGTCAGCCTCTTCCAAAATACTTGATAAAGTACTTGTCCTAGGCTAAATATTGAGAAAGAAGTGTGCAAAGATTAAACTGTTTAAAAGAAATACATGTTTAAGGTATAAAGGATTTTGAGAAGGCCAGCACTATAAGAAGATTTCTGTGCAGTATCCAAATATTAAAACTGATCTGCAGGCCTGTGATGACATAGAAAGATTGGATCTTGGAAATTATAAAGGTAGGAAAATGCTGAAAATATGTGAGCTTTCTCAAAGGATAGAAAGTATTTTTTTCTCCTTTTGATTACTCGATAGAAATCATTTTTTTCAGTTTTAAATAAGTGTTACAAGTAGGACCTATAATAAGCCTTGGAAGATAAAATAATGATGACTTGTAAAATAGGTTGTTAAGAAGTTTATAATGTGAAATTAAAGTTGTATAGCACCCAAATAGAGAATAACAAAGCTGGGTGAATTTTCTGAAATGTTATTTGAGGAGGAAGCATTCAGATTATTTAAAAGGCTATTGTTCTTGCTTCTACATAAATCAACACAAGTGTGGTGATGGTTCTAAACAAATGTGGTAGGAGAACTCTTTTTCTTTTCAGTATTTGAATTGGAGGTATCTTCTTAGTAGTCCAGTTTAATGTCAGCAGGTAACAGAAAGAAGTGTGACCGAATACTACTGACATGATCCCCCAATTCCTAAGCAGTTCTGTTGGCCTGTCACAGAGAACAAACATAACAGTGGAGTTCAGGATAGTCTTCAGCTCCTCCAGAGAAGGAAAACTGATGCCTTCATTGCTAACCCACCAGCTAGGACCATCTATATTTCCTATTCCATTCATAGGTGAAGTCTTGGTGTTTGATGACTTGAGTATGCCAAATACTGCTAAGGTCAAAATACTCAAAGTAGAAAAAAGCAAATCCTCCTCAAAGAACCTAGGTTTTAGTTGAGACCCAAAAAAGGGGAGAGGGAAAACAAAACATACACAACCTCTATGTAGAGAAAGGTATCCCATAGCACTTCCCCTTTCCTGTTTAATCAAAAAGGAAGGTTTTATCTTTAACATAGTAATGGTCTTTCTGCATGCTGTGAATATATGTTGCTATCACTGGTTGATAAATAAAGATGTTTTGGCCAATGGCAAGGCAGGATAAGGTTAGGCAGTACATTTAAACCAAAGATGGAGATGAAGGACAGAGTAGAGATGTGCCAGCAAGCAGCCCAAGAAGCAAGATGTGAAAGTACGGTAAGCCACCAGCCATACATAGATTAATAGAAATGGGTTAATTTAAGATGTAAGAACTAGCTAGTAATAAGCCTGAGCCATAGGCCAAACATTTTGTACATTAATATTAAACCTCTGACTGGTTATTTGGGAACAGGCCGTTGGGAGAGATTCATCTCTACAACCTGTTTACATTCTTGTTGTGACCTTATTACCATGGCTGTTCTTAGAAGAAGCCAGCACCCTTAATCTTAGAGCTGGCCCCATCTCTCCCATGAGTCAGGCTAAACTCTACCCACCAAAGGGAAGGTAGAATCTTCTTAGGCTCGTGTGTTTCCTCTCCCAAATTAGTTTGCTGGCAGATCTCTGGTATTGCTGAACACATTTCACACTCTTTGCTGTGGTCTATGCTAGCCTGAGCTTTATAGGAAAGGCAATTGTAGAAATATATTGCTTAACCAAGTTGACATATGACAAAATACTGAGAGTACCACTTTTAACTCAAATCTAATACTAAACTCTTGTCTCCCTTGTGCTATCACCAACCTGAGACTAGATCTGTTGTTTTTAGCACTACATCTCCCACGCAGGTGTGTAAATTCAACCTCCCTGGTGATTAGACAGTCCCACATGCTGAATTCATATCTATTGTGATATGTCTCCTTCTGGAACTCCAGAACTATGAAAAGAACATTCTGCCCTCCAAAAGCACACAGAGTTACAGTGGAGGAGCTCGCATGCTGCTATCATCATTTAAACCAAGAAAAACACTGTAGACAAGATGAAAGAGCCAATAAAAATGTGTTCTTATTGCTGATTCTAAAACTTTAACAGCTGGCCTTTCCCATGCTGAATAATGTTACATAAATAATCCAGCCAGGAAACAGAGGGGCTATGAAAAAGCCTACACAGTGATAGATGGTCTTGGCCATGCTGCTCATCACACCCAGTGGAGTTACAAGGAAGCAACTGGTCACTGGAAGATACTGGTGAACTGGTTCTGGCATGTGCCATCAGCAGCTGCAGAATCTCAGTTACCTGGGTCATGTGTCACCCATTCTACAGTAATTTTCTTTCTAAGTGTACTGACACTCCTTAATCTATCCCATAGGGGCCTTTTCTCTTCCATCCAGATTTGTAATCTTTTAGTCATGAAAATCTAGAAAAAGGTTGCATCTCCAAAAATAAATATTTACCTTAAAATCAAGCTTAAGCCATGTATAATTTTAAAAGAGCAAATATCCCTTGCAGATTATTGCATGTTCTTACCCACATAATCTAGCCAAAGCTGATGTAACAGTATAATATACTCCTAATAATTATGGAAAGTCATCTGTAAATATTTTTAAATTTTATTTTCACCAACTGAAATGAAATGGAGCATTCTGGCTTTAACTTTAGCCTCCTTCCATTTAACAATATCAAAAACATTTACACAACTTAAAGAAATTTGCTACTTAAGTTATATACCATATAAAAATAATTACAGAGCATTCCACTATAGCTTGCAATTTATTTACACAACAATTTGGTTACACACAAATTTTTTCCACTCTGGAAATGACATACGTAAAAGATAGCATGGCTCAAATCACACCAGTGTCTTCAAGGTTAATTTATTTCATGCATGTACTTAAGTTTAAAAAATATGGGACCCTGTTTCCACTTAGATCTGCCTGGAGATGATCCAGGGTAAGCTGCACATGTCAGCAAGAGTGTTGACTGATTTCCTCCCATATCTCAGAGTTAGTAGGAAAACTACACTTCACCCTACCTGTAACTTGTAACCACACATTTTAGAAACATGCTTAATATTTATATTTCATAAACTTTTAATAGAATAGGGGACAGTACATTATAAATAATTCCCTCACCTCATTATGAGTCTCTGTGTGATGTACTACATGTGTTAGGAGAGGGACTCAACAGTACAGTAGCATATTAGAACCCACTTCTGAACATTGCAGGACATTGGACAAGGTAGAGGTTCCTCAGTCTATGAAGCTCTTAGCAGGAAATGGATGGGCCCCAGGCTGAACAAAAGACACTAGAAATTTGGAAACAGATGGAGACAGAATAGCAGACATCAGAGCTTCATCGGTAAGCAGAGGTGGACTGTGATGGAATATTCAGTGTGAGCAACAGCCTGAATGCCAGTTGACGCTCATGTCTTAACGGCCTTACGCATTCATGGTGTAAAGGGGCTGAATCTCCATTTAAATAATGTGTGTGGGGGAGTATTTACTGAAAATTTGGATTGAAGTCACTTTTTAAAATCTATAGGGTGCAGTATTGGTATGACCATTAAATGTGAAATAAAGTTTTGACATAAAAGCATATTGGTTGATAGGATTGATTGATTGATTGAATGATTGACTGACTGGAAAATGATCCTGAGAGAAAAACTTAATGTGTATGAGGATATGCAGCCCACCACACACAGTCAAAATAACTGCAAAAACATATGCCAGCATGTTAATGATTTTACCTAGGAGGGAGCAGTAACAATGAGTATATTTCTTTAACTTTTGTGAAACTTGCTTTTGCAGGAAAAACATGGTTAGATTAATGGCAAGTAGATACATTTGAATTTCATGTTCTAATTTCTATATGTTTGCTTTTTCTGACTATCAGATTCTTTCCTTGTGGGTTCTGTTATTTTTATTATTACTATTTTTTATTTGTGTGATTCTGTGTCTGTGAGTGAATGTTATGTGTGTGGGTGTCCACAGAAGACAGAATGGGGCACTGGATCCCCTGCAGCTAGAGTAACAAGCAGTTGTGAGCTGCCCAAAGACATGGGTGCTGGGAACTGAACTCCTATCTGTAGAAGAGTAGCTGGCACTCTTAACCAGCAGTGAGCACTCTTAGCCACTGTGCATCTCTCCAGCCCCTTTCCTTTGCTTTGTTCTCAGGAAGATGTGGAAAGTCTTGTTACTTTCTCTCTAAATTTTTGCCTTGTCTCCTTTTTTTTTTTTGCCTCTATTCTCCCACACTTACTCCTACAACTCAATGTTTCTTCTGAATTGAAAGTCTTTTAAGGGTGGCCAACTCATTTGCTCTTGGAAATACAGAATGAACACTATTAAGTAAACTTCTGTCTATTATGTAAATTCTTAATTCTTTGGAGAAAGGCAGATGGACTGAATTTACCCTCTAATGCCTTGATTTCATGCATTTTCAACCATCAGGAAAAGAAAATCATTTACATTTAGGACTGACAAGAAACAGACTCAGTTGTCTCTAAAATATATGCATTAAGAATAGTCTGCCAAGGACTTTGTATAAAGGCAAAAGATAATAAACTTAAAATGTATATACTAGTCAAGGAAGGTTATATGCATATAACAGAGTGTGATCCAGTTTCTAGAACTAAATGCCTTGTACTAAATAGAAAATTAATACCAAATAAATAATATTATTTTTTTAATGATGAAGCTCAATTCTGTCTTGAATGAAATGAAAGTCATCTATCTGGGATTACAAGGAAGAAAACTTGTAACTTTGTAAATTTCTCTGCTTTTTCTGGTTTATGGCAATAATGGCAAACATGTCTCCATGCTTTTTACATACCTTATAAAATACTGGTCAATCTGGTATTTATTATGCCATTCAATTATGTACACTCTGAGACTTTTGAAAACTGGAACATTTCCAAGAACCAGGCAAAAAATGAACTAGTACCAAAAGGAAAGAAAGGAAGGAAGGAAAGAAGGAAGGAAGGAAGGAAGGAAGGAAGGAAGGAAGGACGGAAAAAGAAAAAAAGGCTGAACGAATAATTTTGTAGTGTTTAAGTTTACTTTTGCCCATCATATTTTTCTATAACTATGTTAGTTACTGAAAGTGTTATTAGATGTCATGTTGAAGAATTGTGCTATGTAGAATGTGTTTCTATCAGAGGAATAGAACCATTATTATTCCATGGTTCCACACTCCCATGGCAGGGTGTCAAGAGCAATTTCTCTATGCTGCAGGCAGGATTTTCATTTTATGTCTTTGAGAACTATCAATTCTTCAAGTACCACACAGAACATCTGAGCAACAGATTAATTGATTAGTTGAGATTAATGTGATTCAAGAGGAATAAATACAAAAATTATTTTAAAGTATTAATTGTGTTTATTATAATCCAAGAATGAATGAATCATGCCACATTGACATTTCTGCTCATTTTCTAACTGTTGATACTTAGACATTGTTTTGAAGTGACAAGAACTCCAATTAAGTAATGCTGAATAAATTATTAAGGCTAAAATAGTCCCAGAATCAAGAGTATCTGACAGTTGTCACCATAATCATGTTACATGCCAAAATAACTCCAGAGTTGGTGAATTATAATTTACTCATCTCTGTTTTACTAACTGGGGACTAGTGATTCTGACCTGTGCGTATGTGTGCTTACTTCCAAACTCAGGATGGGTTCTGTCTAACTTTGTCTCATTTTATTGAATTACCTGTCAGTTTTTCTTTTGGTGACAATAGTTCAAGATGACAAACCAGCCTGTGTTGAATGCATTTCCAACATCTACAACGTCATATCTTTTAACAATCTATTGCCAAAAAAAGTCATAGGACAACACAGAATAGTACATAATAGTTGTCATTCCTAATTAATGGAGCTGGAAAGCCATCTAGCTAAAGTCCTAGACATTGGATGGGGGACTATTATTTTAATTTATTCCAATGGCAGTAGTGAAGTTTAGATCTTATAATAGTGCTCTGCCTGCCTACCACGAGGGGATAGGAATGGTTCATTTTCTATCTCCTATAGAAACAGGAGATAAACAACCCTGTCTTCAACCAAGAAGGGGAGCCAAATACTGAACAGCAGTCCTCAAGTTTGTATCAAACTGGCTTAGTCATTATTCTTCTACTTCCCTTTAATGAATTTGGGTGGAAAGTAAATAAGTTACATACTTAAAATGTAAATTAAATTAGAAAAGATATTTGAAAACTTGGGCCATAGAGTAGAAAAAGGGACGTAAAATGCCACCTTTTTCTAGAAGAAATTATGAGATGTTCAGATTTTAAGACACTTTCCCTAGCTCTATAAAGAACCTTGAATCAGTATGCTGTTGTCATGTTCTACTTCCACATACTTACTAAAAACAAATGTATATGAACTGAATAAAATGGAGCATTCTTATTATGAATCTATACAGTTCTTTGCATGTGTACAAGAAGCAGCAAGAAAAGTCCATCAAAACACATGGAAATTTACCCTCAGTTTACACTTTTGTTCTTGTAAGAAGTCTGACAATCATATTGATTTCTCCTCTAAGAACAAAAGCTGAAGTATTTTGGAATATTTGTTTAAGTATAAAAAATGTGTTGCATTTGTTTAACTTTGTAAGATGTATTGCATTTGTTTATGTTGTGTTATATTTATTTAACTAAGTACAGGTGGGTTGCATTTGTTTATTTTGCATAACAATTGTTTAACTATGTAAAGATGTGTTGGATCTGTTTAAATATGTAAAGATGTGTTGCTGTTTTACCTTGCCTGCCTAAGGCCCCTGATTTGTCTAATAAAAAGCTGAACAGCCAATAGCAAGGAAGGAGGTGTAGGCAAGACTTCTAGACAGGGAGAATAAGAAAGGATGTATTTAGGCTTGGGGAAGAAAAAGGCACCAGGGAGATACCAGGGCCAGCCCAGACAGACAGACACGAAGAAAGCAGGAAAATAGTACATACAGAATGAAAGAAAGGTAAAAAGCCCTGAGGCAAAATGTGGATGAATAGAAACATTTTAAATTAAGTTAAAAGAGCTCGTAGGACAAGCCTGAGCTTCCATAATTAATAAGTCTCTGTGTCTTAATCTGGGAGCTGGTTGGAGGCTCAAAGAAAATGCCAACTATAGTTGGCACCAAATGTGTGGCCTGAGTCTGCACATTGAGTATGAGCAGGCTGAAAAAAAAAAAAAAAAAAGAAGAGAACAAAGCAAAACAGAAACATGACAAAAAACAGATATGATTCCTTTAAGAGGCGCTGTTGTACGGCAGAGCACTTGAGCAGACAGCACACTTAGTAGAATCAACAAGCTGAGTAAAAATTCCTGCCATAGTGTGGACACCATGTTTCTAGAACTGAGGAAGCTAAATACAGCTTCTAGTTAAATACAACTCTGTGGGGCGTTTACCCAACCACCCCCACAGTTCCTCAGAGTTTTCTTGAGTGCGAGCAGCAGGAAATATTAGATAGGATTTATTGCGGAGAATATCGCGGAGAGAAACAGATAGAAAATAAAGGATAGCCTCGAGAGGGCCTGGAACCTATTCCAACGGGCCCCGTCTGTCTCTGCCCCAGGGTTTTTATAGAGACGCCAAGGGGTGGAGCAAAAGACCTCCTCCCCCAGCACAGCCAAGTGCAGACCATCCCAGACACCTGCACTCAGGCCCATGGTCCTAATCATCCTGTATGCGGACCTGCTGGGTAAAGCCACGAGGAACCTGAGAACGGGCTCCCACAGGTCCCCCTTTCTTAATATATAAAAAATAATTATTAATGGCTTACAGCAATCTCCATAGCTGTTACACCTCCCGATATGGGAGTAGAGGATGATAAAGATGGCATTTCTCTTTTGAATTAGGTCCAAGGTGACTACAGCAGTCTTAGCTGCCTCAAGCCCTTTCTAAACCAAAAACTCTTAAGGTGACTACAAACTTAAAGAATCCCTTAGCTTCATCATTACCATTAACAGGTTAACATAAATATTGCTATACATAGTCACAATTCTCCCAATCTTACAGCACAAAACAAATGCTTAATAGAACCATTTGAATTAGCATATATGGTGCTAAATATAGTTAACAATTTTCTCCGTCTTACAACTTTAACTCAATCATTTGAATTTTCTTGCTAACAGAACATAGGAAAAATTCAATGTATTCACATCAAACTTAAATATTTCCTTAACTCCACAAAACCAGGGTGCATTAATATCAATAGGTTTCTGCAAACATAATTCAATCTCACAACTCCTCCTTTTCTTTATAATTTTTTAAACAAAATCTCAAACCTAGTTAGAGGAACCCAAACTTATACAATTCCTACAAACCCATATTGAAAAGCAATATTTTCAATCTAACCATGAACACTTTGAAAACTTTTAGCAAAACATCCAAAAGCAGTTTCTTAATAAAACTCTTTACACTTTAGAAGTAGTCTCTTAATATACCCCATTTGCATTTCTTACCAACAAAACATGACATTAATCCACTCAAACAACTTTTGAAATTAGACTAAGGAATATTAACTCTCCCTTTTCTTATAATTTTTTAAGCAAAATCTCAAGCCTAGTTAGAAAACCCAAACTTTTCTGTTTAAACAGTTCCATTTTTAACACAACCAGTTCTGTAAGTAATTCCATTTTTACATAAACAGTTCCACAAAACAATTCATGAGTCACCAGTTAATAAAGCATGTATGCATACACAAAACTGCATCTTGATTCTAGGTAGAAACAATAAATTTCTTCATTTAAATAGTTCCATTTTTAACCCAATTCCAGCAAACAGTTCCTAGCTCATTACTATAAGTAAACTCAAAATTGTCCCATTGCAATGAATTCTCTATTGTTCATTTCATTTCTTAAGTCCCAAAATTCAAATGATAAATTCTGGTACGAGCCTTCCAAATATGAAGAAATCCATAACCAAAGTCTTTTTGTAGTTTTATCTCATTTTAAGTTCAAAAAGTTCAAACAAATAAATTCTGGTATTAGGCTTTCATTTCAAAATTTGAAGAGACGTTTTTCAACCAAAACTTTTTGCAGTTAACAATTTTTGTTCAAACAAGCATCTCTGAACTTATTCTCAAGCCAGAGACCTTTTTAGGTACAGTAGTATTCTAAACAGCACCGTTTTTGATGTTAGCTCAGGTTTTTCTGTGTTGCGAAGATTTTCCACGGATCTCAGCTGCGGATGCCTTGTTGTGCTGGTTCTGAAGTCCTCCATTCTTAGCTTCTTAGCTTCTTCTGGCGCTTTTGAAAACTGCTCAGACTGACTACTTTGCAGTCTACTAGGACACTTCCTTCCGTGTCTCAGGTTCTTTCAACCATATACATTAAGAATAGACTCACACTTAACATTTACACTTTACAAACCCACATATAACATTTTTTGCCTTGCAAAGCATTTAGACTCACATTCAACATTTTACAAACTCACATATAACGTATTAACATCTACTTATTTATACTCCTTAAGGAAACTATAGAACTACTTTAGCAAATATATTTCTTATTACTTCTTATATACTTATCATATTTCTTATTTAAATTTACATTTACAATTAGTATCTTTACTTCTTACAAGCTTAAAGGAACTCTATACATCTACTTATTTATACTCCTTAAGGAAACTATAGAACTACTTTAGCATATTTTTAACTTAGCAAACACCTAAAGATTTCTTAACAGATCTAACAAGAGAATTTTTACAAACTTACATATCTTATTTTCATCTTTTTCTATTTCTTACTCTTAATTATTGTCACTATCTCTATTAGAAAGATTTTCTTAACTAGACAGGAAGTACGTACATCATTTCTAAAGTTTAGAGTTTATAGTCAGCTTTGCTATAAAACACTGGGATTTAATGAGTGTTGTTATAGAATTGCGATAGTTGTTGCTAGGGGACTATAACCTTCCCAGGACGACGCCACACTCCAAAGTTGCCAGTTCTCTCAGCCATTCCGGAACCGGCAGAGATGCACTGTCAGTGGTAGACGGTTTTTAACCAGAGGCTGTCCCTTTACCCAAATTCATAGTAGTTCCCCTAAGTGCTTCAATTCAGACAAACGTTTCTATTACAGCAGTACTTTTGGTTTGCTCTACCAAAAAACTTCTCTTCATGCTGATGGTGAAATTACCGTATTTAGCTGCTATAAGCTCTTCACCAAATACTGCACAACTATTAGGTGATATAAAGTATTTTTCTAAAGGAGCGAGTAAAGCCACAAGTGGCACAGCTCCGAACTGTATTTAGTATTTTCTTTTCATTAGCTTTAACTCCTGATGTTATTAGCAGCTGTAATATTTAGCATTGATTTTTTTATAAGGAACTTTCAGGTGAAGCAACTCTTTTGTAAGACAGCTAGATTTTCTGAAGTTTGTTTCCCATCTACAAAGCAGTCATTTCTCTTTGAATGCCTGTTTGTCTCCTTATTAGATTTGCAAAGGAATTACTCATTGCGGGCTGTTTGTTCAAAAGGCAAATAATTTTTAATTTCACTTAAGTTTCTTCATATCTAAGACAACGTTCAGTGTATAAACTGCTTTCCCTTGTTTTAAGGATTTTAAAGTGGCTTGTTTGCTCTTATAGGTAGCTTTTTGTCATCCAACTACCATTAAAAATTTGCACAACTGTTAGGGTAAATAAGGCATTTTACCAATGGAGCCCCAAACCGCAAAGCACCTAGTTCCGTATCCTTTCAATTTTTCATTGGAACTGACACTTAAACTCTTAAACAATTTTCCTCCTTATTCTTTTAAAAGCTGTATTTTAAATTTACCATGAACGTATTTTCGAGCTGACAAAAGTGTTTCAGGACAATGTCGCCATCTTTAGCGGAAAAACTACCTTTCCCAGAATGCATTTCCCTTATATCAGTCCATAATAGTATCAGTCCCTTATATCATTTCCCTTATATCAGTCATTTCCCATAGTTCTTTTCAGGTCTGAGAGTCAACTGGTTCTTTTACCAGACTTGCTTACAAATTCTTGCCCGGGAGGTTTAAACAAAGTTTTTTGCTTTTGCTTTTGCAACGGGAGATTTGAACAAACATTTTACATTTTCAATTATGGGACATTGGGAGGGTTCTGGTCTCTCCTTAGCTGGCTCTAACAGGTGTCTCTCCTTCATTTGACACTGGCCCCGGATCAGAACCGCACCTGCCTCATTAGCTGGCATTGAGGCTGGCATTTCTGATAGCAACTTTCCTAGGGGCTTGTGTTTGTCTTAGCCAGTCAGTGAAAAACAAGATCATGTACAACAGCTTTTCCATAGCTCCTTTGGAGAGATTTTCTCCCACTGATCTGTCTCATTTTGCTTGTTCCTTCCTTCCCCAGATGCAGAGCTTCAGATAACTGTCTGCAGCTCTGTACCTCTGCTAGCTGCCTTTGGAGGTAGGGGCTTTATTTCTCCCCCTGAATCTGCCTCAAATTCTAGCAGCTTTTTCAGGTCACATATTTTCTGGGGAGGATTATGTCCCTTCTGTTTCTTCAGAGTCTTTCTCCCAGACAGATCCCAGTTTGGTCTCAGTTTATCCCCTCTACCCCAGAAACAGTTTCCGACACTACAGTGGCGGCTTTCCCTGCTACTGAAGGTAGGGGCTTTTTGTCCGTTTCTGTTTTCGGGGTCTGTGTGGTTTGCGTACAGACTGAAAATCTAACAAGGGAGGTTTTTGCCATTTCTAAACTCCCATTAAGACAGGCGTTTTGTTTCATTAGGCCTTCACCTGGCCCAGTCCCCCAGTGGGTTGCATTTGTTTGTCTGGGTGCTCAAGGACAGAGCTTAGGCCAGAGGCAATCACCCCTTAGGGCTACACTCCCCCTCATCTCACTGGGAGTCAGTTGAAACAAAGCTTTTCTCAAAAAGATGCTTTCTCTGACAGAAAAGAAAGCTTTACTCTTGGATAGTTCTGTTCTGCCCTGGCTGGGCTCTTTCCCCAGACAGCGTTCTGACTCAGCAGCACAACTGCTTCAGACACAGTTCAGCTTTACAGTTTTCCCAGAAAGGTCCTTACTCTGATAGAAAAAGCTTTTTTCTCAGATTTCTTTTTTTCAGCTGTGGACCTATCAACCCGGGACTTGTAGGAAAGTGGACAACTGTGCCGTACCCACCGGCTTTAGCTTTAGTTGTTCATTAGCAATCTTCCCCTGGGTCCTGCACCTTCCTGCCTCAGCTCTGTGCTCCAGGAAGTTTACCACTGCAGGAACCCTAGTATCCCCGAAATGAACTCCAACTCAGAGATGCTGGCCAGTTGCCTCTGGGTTTTTGGTCAGAAGTGAGGATACAATGCTTCAGGGGATCTTTGTGTTAGGAAGATTAGGAGCACCTTTTCAAAGACACTCACTCAAACAAAACCCTTGATGCCTCAGCTCCGCTGGCTGTAACTGAAAAGCTTGGCTTTTTTGCTTTTCCCAGTAAAGTTTCCTGCCCTTTTGGGCTCTCTGTAGCTCTTCACCCACACTCTCCCAAGCGTTTCCCTCAGGGTACTCTGACCCACTGTCTTTTCCTAGCTTGAAGAGACAGAAGAGGTTTTTAGGAACTTGTCCCTGCCTCCTGCATCGCAGGGAGAATTTTTAAAGCTTGAAAGAGAACTTAGAGAGGTTTTGCTGTCTTAAGAAGTTTGTTGTTTTCCCTTACAGCTAATCACATGTGGTCCCCATACTAATATCTTCAGGTGATTCTAATTTTTGTCCTGAGAAAGTTAAAGGCTTTAGTTTTTAATTTTAAGAGAGCTTTTGAGAAAGATTAAGGCTTTTTAAAAGAGATTTCCCCCCCAAAAATTTTCCAAGAAAAGTTTTTTTTTTTCCCCAGGAGAAAGACCTACTTTTCCCAAAACTTCCCAACTTTAAACTTTGGCTTTTTACACCCCCCATTTTTGCCTCAGGGAGAAATCACTTTCTCCTGCTGCTTGGACTTAGCATTTCAGCTGTCCCCAGGTCAAAAGCTTCCATAGGAAACTTTTTCTTCCCCATAAGCTCAAAGAGCTTTTTTACTACCCATAAAGCCCAAAGAAAGATTTTTTTCCCAGTTTGCATTCATAGCCCCCAAAGTTAGAAAATTGTAGAGTTTTTCTGTCTAGTTGCCTTACTTATTTTTTCCTACACAATCTTACACTTCTACGTTTTTCCTAAACTATATTACTACCCTATGCCTTATACTTATTT
The DNA here is from genome assembly GCF_949786415.1 of Peromyscus eremicus. NCBI lineage: Eukaryota > Metazoa > Chordata > Mammalia > Rodentia > Cricetidae > Peromyscus > Peromyscus eremicus. The sequence continues at coordinate 62,209,562 of NC_081427.1, forward strand.
TTCACAGATAGAAATTGAGAAAGGGATAGAAGATAGAAAATTTTGACAGAAGAGAATTTCGCTGCAGCATCGGACATCCTTCCAGTCCGCTTTCCTTTTCTCTCGAGGATAAAACCCCTGCCTCTCAATATATATAAAAAATATATATTTTCCATAACACCGGCATACCTTATCCACTGGCAGGGCTGAACTCAGCACTTTCGCCAAAAACTCTGTAATAAAACTTATTTTCCTTTATCTTTAGTCCCTATTACTTTGTCTTTAGTCCTCCCTTTTTTTAGTCCCCCCCTTTTTTTTTTGTGAGTTACTTTTTTTTTTTTTTAATTTTTATTTTGCAATACAATTCAATTCTACATATCAGCCACGGAATCCCTTGTTCTCCCCCCTCCCGCCCCCCTCACCTTCCCCCCAGCCCGCCCCCCATTCCCATCTTCTTCAGGGCAAAGCCTTCCCCGCAGACTGAGATCAACCTGGTAGACTCAGTCCAGGTAGGTCCAGTCCCCTCCTCCCAGGCCAAGCCAAGCGACCCTGCATAGGGCCCAGGTTTCAAACAGCGGACTCATGCAATGAGCACAGGACCCGGTGCCACTGTCTGGATGCCTCCCAAACAGATCAGGCCAATCAACTGTCTCACCCACTCAGAGGGCCTGATCCAGTTGGTGACCCCTCAGCCATTGGTTCATATTTCATGTGTTTCTGTTCGTTTGGCTATTTGTCCCTGTGCTTTATCCAACCTTGGTCTCAACAATTCTCGCTCATATAAACCCTCCTCATTCTCGCTAATTGGACTCCCAGAGATCCACCCGGGCCCTAGTCATGGATCTCTGCATCCAGATCTCTTAGTAGTTGGATGAGGTTTCTAGCACGACAGTTAGGGTGTTTGGCCATCCCATCACTAGAGTAGGTCAGTTCGGGCTGTCTCTCGACCATTGCCAGCAGTCTGTTGTGGGGGTATCTTTGTGGATTTCTGTGGGCCTCTCTAGCACTTTGCTTCTTCCTATTCTCATGTGGTCTTCATTTACCATGGTCTCCTATTCCTTGTTCTCCCTCTCTGTTGTTGATCCAGCTGGGATCTCCTGCTCCCCCAAGCTCTCTTTCCCTCGACCCTCGCCGTTCACTACCCCCACTCATGTCCAGGCTGTTCATGTAGGTCTCATTCCATTTCTCTGTCATTGGGCGATCCCCGTGTCTTTCTTGGGGTCCTGTTTTCCAGGTAGCCTCCCTGGTGATGTGAGTAGCAGTCCAGTCATCCTTGTTCCACATCTAGTATCCTGCTGTGAGTGAGTACATACCATGTTTGTCTTTCTGAGTCTGGGTTACCTCACTCAGGATGATTTTTTCTAGATCCATCCATTTGTCTGCAAACCTCATGATGTCATTGTTTTTCTCTGCTGAGTAGTATTCCATTGTGTATATGTACCACATTTTGTTTATCCATTCTTCAGTTGAAGGGCATCTAGGTTGTTTCCATGTTCTGGCTATTACAAACAATGCTGATATGAACATAGCTGAACAAGTGCTCTTGTGGTATGGTTGAGCATTCCTTGGGTATATGCCCAAGAGTGGTATAGCTGGATCTTGGGGGAGATGGATTCCCAATTTTCTAAGAAAGCACCATATTGATTTCCAAAGTGGTTGTACAAGCTTGCATTCCCACCAGCAGTGGAGGAGAGTTCCCCTAGCTCCACATCCTCTCCAGCATAAGGTGTCTTCAGTGTTTTTGATCTTAGCCATTCTGACAGGCGTAAAGTGGTATCTCAGAGTTGTTTTGATTTGCATTTCCCTGATGATTAGGGATGTTGAGCAATTCCTTAAATGTCTTTCAGCCATTTGAGTTTCCTCTGTTGAGAATTCTCTGTTTAGTTCTATAGCTCATTTCTTAATTGGACTGTTGAGCATTTTGATGTCTAATTTCTTGAGTTCCTTATATATTCTGGATATCAGTCCTTTGTCAGATGTGGGGTTGGTGAAGACCTTTTCCCATTCTGTAGGCTGTCACTTTGCCTTGTTGACCGTATCCTTTGCTCTACAAAAGCTTCTCAGTTTCAAGAGGTCCCATTGATTGATTGTTTATCTCAGTGTCTGTGCTACTGGTGTTCTATTTAGGAAGTGGTCTCCTATGCCAATGCGTTCAAGACTACTTCCTACCTTCTCTTCTAGCAAGTTCAGAGTAGCTGGATTTATGTTGAGGTCCTTGATCCACTTGGACTTAAGTTTTGTGCACGGTGATAGATAATGGATCTATTTGCAGCCTTCTACATGTTGATATCCAGTTTTGCCAGCACCATTTGTTGAAGATGCTTTCTTTTTTCCATGTGCACTTTTGGCTTCTTTGTCAAAAATTATATGTTCATAGGTGTGTGGATTATTGTCAGGGTCTTCAATTCGATTCCATTGGTCCACATGTCGGTTTTTATGCCAGTACCAAGCTGTTTTTATTACTGTAGCTCTATTGTACAGCTTGAAGTCAGGGATCGTGATGCCTCCAGAGGTTGTGTCATTGTACAGGATTCTTTTGGCTATCCTGGGTTTTTTGTTTTTCCATATGAAGTTGAGTATTATTCTTTCCAGGTCTGTGAAGAATTGTGTTGGTATTTTGATGGGGATTGCATTGAATCTGTAGATTGCTTTTGGTAAGATTGACATTTTTACTATGTTAGTTCTGCCTATCCATGAGCATGGGAGATCTTTCCATTTTCTGACATCTTCTTCAATTTCTTTTTTCAGGGACTTAAAGTTCTTGTCATATAGGTCTTTCACTTGCTTGGTTAGTGTTACCCCAAGGTATTTTATGTCATTTGTGGCTATAGTAAAGGGTGATGTATCTCTGATTTCCTTCTCCGCTTCTTTGTCTATTGTATATAGGGGGGGCTACTGATTTTTTTGAGTTGATCTTGTATCCTGCTATGTTGCTGAAGGTGTTTATAAGCTGTATCAGTTCCTTGGTGGAATCTTTGGGGTTGCTCAATTATACTATCATGTCATCTGCAAATAGGGAAAGCTTGACTTCTTCCTTTCCAGTTTGTATCCCCTTAATCTCCTTATGTTGTCTTATTGCTCCGGCTAGAACTTCAAGTACTATATTGAATAAGTATGGGGAGAGCGGACAGCCTTGCCTCGTTCCTGATTTTAGTGGAATTGCTTTGAGTTTCTCTCCATTTAATTTGATGTTGGCTGTTGGCTTGCTGTAAATTGCCTTTATTATGTTTAGGTATGTTCCCTGTATTCCTGATCGCTCCAAGACCTTTATCATGAAGGGATGTTGTTTTTTGTCAAATGCCTTTTCAGCATCTAGTGAGATGATCATGTGTTTTTTTCCTTGAGTTTGTTTATATGGTGTATTACGTTGACAGACTTTCGTATGTTGAACCATCCTTGCATCCCTGGAATGAATTGGTTCCATTATATGGTGTATTACGTTGACAGACTTTCGTATGTTGAACCATCCTTGCATCCCTGGAATGAATTGGTTCCTACTTGATCATGGTGGATAATTGTTTTGATGTGTTCTTGGAGTCTGTTTGCCAGTATTTTATTGAGTATTTTTGCATCGATGTTCATGAGGGAGATTGGTCTGTAGTTCTCTTTCTTTGTTGTATCCTTGTTTGGTTTAGGAATCAGGGTAATTGTAGCCTCATAGAAGGAGGTTGGTAATGTTCCTTCTGTTTCTATTGTGTGGAACAATTTAGAGAGTATTGGTATTAACTCTTCTTTGAAGATCTGGTAGAGTTCTGCACTGAAACCATCTGGTCCTGGGCTTTTTTTGGTTGGGAGACTTTTAATGACTGTTTCTATTTCGTTAGGGGTTACTGGACTATTTAAATAGTTTATCTGGTCTTGATTTAATTTAGGTATGTGGTACCTATCCAGAAAATTATCCGTTTCTTTTAGGTTTTCCAGTTTTGTGGAATAGAGGTTTTTGAAGTATGACCTGATGATTCTCTGGATTTCCTCAATGTCTGTTGTTATGTCCCCCTTTTCATTTCTGATTTTGTTGATTTGGATGCTCTCTCTCTGTCTTTTGGTTAGTTTGGATAAGGGCTTGTCTATCTTGTTGATTTTCTCAAAGAACCAACTCTTTGTTTCATTAATTTTTTGTATTGTTTTCTTTGTTTCTATTTTATTGATTTCAGCTCTCAGTTTGATAATTTCCTGGCATCTATTTTTCCTGGGAGACTTTGCTTCTTCTTGTTATAGAACTTTCAGGTGTGCTGTTAAGTCACTAGTGTGAGATTTCTCCAGCTTATTTATGTGGGCATTTAGTGCTATGAATTTCCCTCTTAGTACTGCTTTCATAGTGTCCCATAGGTTTGGATATGTGGTGTCTTCATTTTCGTTGATCCCTAGGAAGTCTTTAATTTCTTTCTTTATTTCTTCCTTAACCCATTGGTGATTCAGTTGGGTATTATTCAGTTTCCATGAGATTGTAGGTTTTCGGTAGTTTTTGTTGTTGTTGAAATCCAACTTTAGACCATGGTGGTCTGATAGAACACAGGTTATTCCAGTTGTTTTGTATCTGTTTAGATTTGTTTTGTGGCCAAGTATGTGGTCGATTTTAGAGAAGGTTCCATGGGGTGCTGAGAAGGTATATTCTTTTTTGTTAGGATAGAATGTTCTGTAGATATCGATTAAGTCCATTTGGGTCATGACATCAATTAAGTCCTTTATTTCTCTGTTAAGTTTCAATTTGGGGGATCTGTCCAGTGGTGAAAGTGGGGTGTTGAGGTCTCCCACTATTAATGTGTGGGGTTTTATATGTGATTTAAGCTTTAATAATGTTTCTTTTACATATGTGGGTGCCCTTGTGTTTGGGGCATAAATGTTCAGAATTGAGACTTCATCTTGGTGGATCTTTCCTGTGATGAGTATGTAATGCCCTTCTTGATCTCTTTTGATTGATTTTAGTTTGAAGTCTATTTTGCTGGATATCAGGATGGCTACACCCGCTTGTTTCTTAAGACCGTTTGATTGGAAAGTCTTTTCCCAGCCTTTTATTTTTTAGGTAGTGTCTATCTTTGAATTTGAGATGTGTTTCTTGTATGCAGCAGAAAGATGGGTCCTGCTTTCGTATCCATTCTGTAAGCCTATGTCTTTTTATAGGTGAATTAAGTCCATTGATATTGAGGGATATTAATGACCAGTGATTGTTCATTCCTGTTATTTTTTGGTGGTGATGTGTGTGTACTTCTCTTCGTTGGGGTTTACTGCTGTGGCTTTATCTATTGCCTGTGTTTTTGAGGGTGTATCTGACTTCCTTAGGTTGGAATTTTCCTTCTAGTGCTTTCTGTAGGGCTGGGTTTGTGGATAAATATTGTTTAAATCTGGCTTTGTCATGGAATGTCTTGTTCACTCCATCTATGATGATTGAAAGTTTTGCTGGGTATATTAGTCTAGGCTGACATCCATGGTCTCTTAGTGTCTGCATTACATCTGTCCAGGTCCTTCTGGCTTTCAAAGTCTCCATTGAGAAATCGGGTGTTATTCTGATAGGTTTGCCTTTATATGTCACTTGGCCTTTTTCCTTTGCTGCTCTTAATATTCTTTCTTTATTCTGTACGTTTAATTGTTTAATTATTATGTGGCGAGGGGACTTTTTTTGGGGGTCTAGTCTGTTTGGTGTTCTATAGGCTTCTTGTATCTTCATAGGCATTTCCTTCTTTAAGTTGGGAAAGTTTTCTTCTATGATCTTATTGAATATATTTTCTGTGCCCTTGAGCTGGTATTCTTCTCCTTCTACCCCTATTATTCGTAGGTTTGTTCTTTTCATGGTGTCCCAAATTTCTTGGACATTTTGGTTCATGACTTTGTTGGCTTTAGTGTTTTCTTTGACTGATGAATCTATTTCTTCTATTGTATCTTCAACGCTAGAGATCCTCTCTTCCATCTCTTGCATTCTGTTGACTATACTTGCATCTGAAGTTCCCAATCATTTTCTCAGATTTTCTATTTCCAGCATTCCCTGTTTGTGTCTTCTTCATTTTTTCTATTTCCCTTTTCAGGTCTTGGACTGTTTCCTTCATTTGTTTCATTGATTTTTCTTGATTTTCTTTCAGTACTTTATTGTTTTCTTCCAGGACTTTATTGATTGCTTCTAATTTGTTTGCCCTTTCCTCTAGTTGTTTACAGCGTTCTTCACATTTTTTTTGTCTTTTCCTCTACACAAGCCTCTAGCTTCTTCATGATGTCATTCATAAGGCTATTTTCTTCTGCTTCTTCCAATTTCTGATGTTCAGGTCTAGGTGTTGGAGGAGGGCTAGGGCCTGGTGATGGTGTATTGCTATTCATTTTGTTGTATGTGTTTCTGCCTTGACGTCTGCCCATCTCCTTGTGGTTCGTTCTTGGCCTTATCCGCACACTTGGTTCAGATAGAGCTGACAGATTCAGGAAGTCTCTCTCTCTTGTCCAGATGGGAGCTCTCTTGTCCAAATTGGAAGTCCAGGGCAGGATGGGAGCTCTTGTCCAGAAGGGAAGTCCGGGGCAGGATGGGAGCTCTTCTCTCTCTCTCTCTCTCTCTCTCTCTCTCTCTCTCTCTCTCTCTCTCTCTGTTCTCCAGAAGGGAAGTCCGGGGCAAGATGGGAGCTGGGGGCCGGCCTCTAAGTCTCAGGAAGAGGCTTGGGGCTCGGGCAGATGGGCGTGGGGGCAGGGCGTAGAGAGTGCAGGGTCTGCCAGGGGTCTTGGAGAAGGGGATCCTTCCTGGTGGGGCTAGAGGGGAGCCTGCCCGGTGGCCAGAACCTGGGGCCAAGTTGGGCAGGTCTTCCCCGGAGTGGCTGGTGCCCAGGGATGGGGTCTGGGGCAAGCTAGGGGACTCACCTGTGTTCCGGTAGGGAAGTCCGGGGCAAGATGGGAGCTGGGGGCCAGTCTCCCCCCCTCTTTTTTTTAGTCCTTTTTTTCCTTTTTTCTTTAGTCCCTGTTCATGGCGCCATTCTGTGGGGCGTTTACCCAACACAGTTCCCCAGAGTTTTCTTGAGTGCGAGCAGCAGGAAATATTAGATAGGATTTATTGCGGAGAATATCGCGGAGAGAAACAGATAGAAAATAAAGGATAGCCTCGAGAGGGCCTGGAACCTATTCCAACGGGCCCCGTCTGTCTCTGCCCCAGGGTTTTTATAGAGACGCCAAGGGGTGGAGCAAAAGACCTCCTCCCCCAGCACAGCCAAGTGCAGACCATCCCAGACACCTGCACTCAGGCCCATGGTCCTAATCATCCTGTATGCGGACCTGCTGGGTAAAGCCACGAGGAACCCGAGAACGGGCTCCCACACAACTCCCAGTTAAAAACTCCTCTCAGCCAGGCCTATGGGCTTAAGGCTCAGCTGTATTGGACTTGAGGAGGGTGTGAAGCCAACTGCCAGAGCTACAAGGTGGTGGGCTTGGGTGCCACTTGGCAGTTTAAGGTTTGGCTCACATAGACAGAGATACTACAGGAGCACAGTAAAACAGGTCCAGACTAGAAAAACCTTTAAACAGGTTACAGTGTGTGTAGGTGCTTAAGAAAGAAAAGAAAATGGGTATAGATAGTCATAGCAAAAAATAAATAATTTTAAATAATAAGTAAAGTCTTTAAAGAAAGAGTAAAGTAATAAAAAAAGAATAAGCCATGTAAAGAGGTGATGTGCACAGGGAGTCTGGATCCTGTATGATGCTATATTGACTTGAATATTTTGAATGTTGATGAATGAACAGCAGCTACTGAGAGACATGGGATTGTAAAAGGAATTGCTGAATTAAACTAGCCTAGATACTTTAGGAATATCTTAACTTTAAAATGGAATTTAAAAAAAAAAGTATTGCATTGCAGGAGAGGTTATGGTTTTGTTTCCATGGGAAATGAAATGCTGTGGATTCCTTCAAAATTAATAGGAGACCCCCTGAAAACATGGTCTACAGACATAAAGAAATAAACTTATAAAAACCATGAGGCAGGTGGTATATATGCTGATCTCTTAACAAGGGAACCACTCTGAGACTGGATGAGACATGGTAAATCTTGTTGGTTACAGAGTTCTCATGACTTATTACATGCCATTCTTTCATATGGCATGGATAGAGGTTTGGTTATACCTCAGTGTTGTAGAGGAACTTTGGGTGACTGCCAGGCAAGCAGATTTCTTTGTCATTTCCCTAGTTTTGGAAGGTGCTTGCTCCACTTTCCTGTTTACTCAGGATATATAATTGTTTTTCTTGGGTCTGTAATGGAGTTGAAGACAGGATAGTTATAATTTTCCTTGTTACCAAATTCAGAAAGGAAACTTACATATAAATATAAGGTTGAAAAACATAAAAGCTTAAATTGTTTAAGAAAATGCTTTGAGGTCCAAAAAGATAACTTGGGGTTGGTAATACAAGTTAGGATAGAAAATAAGTTAGGTGCACAACTTTTGACTCACCAAAATAGGATAATGGAGTATTTTCTCTAAATTTCCCAAATACAAATGGACTGGATATTTGTAAATGTAATTCCTACTTGATAATTCTTATTGTATATAGTTTTACTATGTTAAAACTAAAACCTTTCTTTTAATTTAGACAAAAAGCAGGAAATGTTGCAAAATATTTGTTTAAGTATGAAAAAATGGGTTACATTTGTTTAAATATACAAAGATGTACATTTTTTACGTTGCATAACAATTGTTTAACTATGTAAACATATGTTGCATGTGTTTAATTATGTAAAGATGTGTTGCTGTTTTACCTTGCCAGATTCAGGCACCTGATTGGTCTAACAGCCTGAACAGTCAATAGCAAGTGAGGAGGTGTAGGAGGACTTTGGTCAAGGAGAGTAAGTTGTAAGAGGAATTTAGGCTCCAAGGAAGAAAAAAACGACATGCCAGGGATTAGCCATCCAGAAATGGCATGGGGAAAGCAGGAGAGTAGGACATAAAGAATGAAAGAAAGTAAAAAGCCCCGAGGCAAAGTACAGATGTTTAAGAAAAAAAAAATTAAAATGGCTAGTGAGACAAGTCTAAGCTAAGGCCGGGCAAACGTAATTAGTACTAAGACTCTGTGCCTTTATGTGGGAGCTGGTTAGTGGCACAAAGAAATTGCCAACTACACTGAAGTGTCCATGAGATGTTGCTTGATTCTACCTCTAGTCTCTTGACTTCTATAACCTTTTTAATGAGACCTCAGACACTTCCATGTTCAGATTTACTGTGAATGGTATTCAGTGAAGAAGGGACTAGAGAGGCAAGAAAGGTGGCTTGGTTACTAAGTAACCAGTTACTATACGTCTTTAAGAGGAGCACAATTGGACTAGTGCACAGCTATGGTTCAAAAGAAGAACTGAAGGGACACGAGCCCACTCAAGCACATGGCTCTGGCAGGCCTTGCCCTTCTCCCCAAGTCCCTCTGCCTTGCTAAAAACAGTTAGATTATATTCCTGGAGCTAGCCCCCAAGATCTGTTCCCTTATTTGGCCACTTCCTCCTCCTGAGGCTGACTACCAAAGTCCAGCTATCAAAATATTGAAGTCTGGCAATCAAAAGCCCCCTTTGGCTCACCTAATTAACATGCCCAGTTAAAATTAAACACCTCATCCTACCAGGGGGTTTCTTCTTTACCTTTATAAACTGCCATTTTCCTATGTGCCCTGTCTGTCTCGCCTCTAGCAAGTATCTAGAGGCAGTCCTTTGTCCTTTGTGACAGATACTCCTGCCCACTTTCAATAGTTCCCTTCTCCTCCCTCTTCCTTTATCTCCTGTTTATAGTCCTTATCCCTACCCTCTATCCATCTAAAGCAGATAAATCTGTTTCATACTGAGAACTTTTTCTTCATGTAGGTCAAGTATGAGAGTTATCTACCTAATGGCAAGAGATACTTTAAATTCAGCTGCAAAACACATGTGTTACTAGTCTATAGCAGTCACAGGAGATAGTGCCTTTTCAGCACCAGGCAATGAGGGATCCAAATTCCTATAGGAAACTGAATCCAGACACACTACACCATCCCGCAAGACCCACCTAACCTGCAGGAGTGAATTTCTGTATTATTCTTTGAAAAATATTGCTAAGCTTAAAGATGGACCATTTTCTATACTGCCACTCTAGAAAGGGGATTCATCAGAGATCTGAACTTCATAAAAACTTGTAGTTGCTGGTTGCTATTGGTGACCATATCTTCTGCTTATTTCTCCAGATAATAGTCTCCAAAGTGACTGTTGAAAGACACAAAGCTTTTATTATTAATTTTATACAGTCCCTAAGTCTTAAACAGCTTCTACCTTCCTGTCAAGTCCATGCTTGAGGTACCATCTTAGAAGCAAGGAAACATCTGGTTTGGCCTTCTTGTCAAAATGCAGATGTAATTCTCCATTTTGACAAATAAATGCTTTGTCATAAAGAACATTTTGGTTTAATTAAATTCACCAACAAAAGAAATGGGATTCTACTTCTGTACTCATCTCTGGCACTTTCATGGAAGTCATATGAGTTTGAGTGTCTTAAATTTGAGTAACATAAGTTTTCTGTATTAGACCCTTTTAGAGTACTAACCCATGTTAGTATTCTTGTTTCTCAAAGAAAAAACTCACATGGGTTTGAATGTAAAGGAATGGATGACTGTTGAGCAACAAAGATAAGTAATAAAATTTAGTAATTTAGAAATAGTAATGATGACTATTGAATAATAAGATTTTTCCTTTCAAGTAATTAAAATCCTATTTGTAGATACAGTGTATGTTAGGACAAGAAGAATTAAGATGCATCGATGAGAAATCTGGTAAGAGAATCATAAAAACCCTCAAAAATATTTTGCTACAGATTTCTTACTCATTTCATTCTTTTAATTCCCTTTCTTTCTCTTTGAATTAACTGAAATGTATTCCTGTTGTCTGAAACTGTAATTGTTAAATATGATTCCTTTGTGGGAACACAGGGTGAAGATGTTTAACCTTTGTAGGAACATTTATATTATACAGAATTCTTTTCTATTAACCAGAGAATCAAAGAAAGAACTCAAGCATTCTCCACTAACCTCCTCCTAAACAAGAGCCTATGCTGAGAGTTTCCTGTCTTCTTACTAGGACAGGAAGATTAGCTCAAGTCAAGCCACAGCCTAGTAATGCTTTTAAATACTAGAAAACTCCACAATATTTGTCTATTGTTATATCTAACTTTATTTGAAGAGTTATAATAATGTTTCTATTTGTCAGACACTTTGGTATACATTCAAGTTTCTAGAAAGACAGTTACTAGAAGATCCTAAAGTATCCAAATGTTCCTAGATAAGTCAGAGGTCATCTTCCTATAATGAGAAATAATATGTGAAGAGAAAATAAAAGGATGCTTATAATTCTTGCCAGCTTGCCCTGAGAATCCCTCTCTTCGAAAATATTCCTTTGATAAAAAAAAAAAAAAAAGGACTGGCAGAAAGCATTTTGTTCTGCCACAACAAGTTTCATGAACTTAGTGGCCATTAAGATCACAGAAATGGTTGGCGTACCTTCCTTTTATCCATGATTCCTCAGTGTAGTATCTAGTTAGTGGATCACATAAGAGAAAAGAGGAGGGGGAAAGATTTATGTAATTTTTTGTTCGTTGCTTAACTCCAAGAATTTTAGAAAGAACTATAATGCAGTTAACATTTGAGTGTTGAGTGTTCATGTTTCTGGAAAATGTAGTAAAGATTTCCTGCTTGCTATCTACTGCTCCTAGAAATGAGTAAATAAGATTGATGCTGTTATTCTTCTGCTTGCAGGAGAGTAAAGTCATACTAAATAAGCTTAGGAAGTTTCACGAGTTGGCCATCATCAGAAATTGAGTGCATCAGAGTTCGTGCTGAAATCATGTGTCTTCTGAACTGTGTTCTTGACTCCAATTCCAGTCTCCAAATAGCCATGTCTGGTTATTTTTCAAATAATCATCTTTATAACAAAAGAAAATACCTTGAGGTCACAGAAGACAAAAGGAGGCAAAGTACGGTGCTCTTCACTAAGTAAAAAGTCTTTGAATTCGGTGTAGTACACCGACCTTTTTCCATTCTGTGCTGCTGTAACAGAATTCCTGAGATTGAATGTTTTTTATTTGTTTTGTTTTGCTTTTATTTTATCAAAACTAGATTTTTTCATGTAATATATGATAAAAGATTCCCCTCACTCTACTCTCAGTTCTTCTCTATTTCCCTTCCATTGCCGACCCAACTCATTTCTCTCACTTATTAGAAAAAAATAAAACAGGCATGATTATCCTGTATAGTGAGGGGATGGGAACAGAAAGGTTCAGGTATGGAGGAGAGGATGGAGGGAGAGAGTATTAGAAGAGAAAACTGGATTGCAGGGTACAGCTTAGGGACAAGCTGGAAACCTAGTGCAAGGGAACTTCCAGAATTGTTTAAGATATCCTGGGATTTTTGTGTTTCTATATAAAGCTGAAAATTGCCCTTTCAAGTTATGTGAAGAATTGTGTTGGAATTTTGATAGGGATTGCATTGAATCTATAAGTTGCTTTTGGCAGGATGACCAGTTTTACTATATTAATTCTACCAATCCATGAACATGGGAAATCTTTCCATCTTCTGATATCTTGTTCAATTTCTTTCTTCAAAGACTTGACTTGAAGGTTTTATCATAAATGTCTTTCACTTGCTTGGTTAGAGTTACCCCAAGATACTTTATAATTTTTGAGGTTATTATGGAAGGAGTTGTTTCTCTGATTTCTTTCTCAGTCCATTTGTCTTTTGAATATAGGAAGGCTACTGATTTTGCATGTGATATATGATAAAAGTTTCCCCTCACTTCATCCTCCTACTTTTCTGAAAGTGTTTGTCAGCTATTGGAATTTCCAGAGGAAATATTTAGAGTCACTTATGCATACTATCATATCATCTGCAAATAAAGATACTTTCACTTCTCCCTTTGCAGTTTGGATCCCCTTGATCTCCTCCAGTTCTCTTGGTGCTCTAGCTGAGACTTCACGTACTATATTGATTAATTATGGGGAGAGTGAACAACCTTGACTTGTTCCTAATTTTAGTGGAATTGCTTTGAGTCCCCCCCCCCCCCATTTAAGTTCTTGCTGGCTATGGAATTGCTTATCATAGTGTTTCCTTTATCATGTTGGGGCACATCCCTTATATCCCTAATCACTCCAGGACTTTAATCATGAAGAGGTGTTGGACTTTGTCAAATGTCTTTTCTGTATCTATAGTAATGAGATGATTATTTGGTTTTTGTCTTTCAGATTGTTTATATGGTGGATTACCTTTACCAATTTACATAGACTAAAACATCCCTGCACTCTGGGATGAACCCTACTTGTCTGTGGTGGATAATCTTTTGGATGTGTTATTGGATTCAGTTTGCAAGTATTTTATTGAGAATTCTTGCATAGATGTTCATGAGGTAAATTTGCCTGTGATTCTCATTCTTTGTTGAGTGCTTATGTGGTTTAGGTATCAGGATAACTGTGGCCTCTTAAAATAATTGGGCAATGCTCTTCATGTTTCTATTTTCTGGGATAATTTGAGGAGTATTGTCATTAACTCCTCTTGAAAAGTCTTGTAGAATTCTATGCTAAAACCATGTTGTCCTGGTTATTTATGTTTTGTTTTGTTTTCTTTTATTGGTAGACATTTAATTACTGCTTCTATTTTACTTGGGATTATAGGTCTGCTTAAATTGTTTATCTAGTATTGTTTTAACTTTAGTTGGTGGTGTATAACAAGAAAATTTTTGCAAAATATTTTCTGAACAATTTTAAACTTTATTAAATAAAAATTGCATAAACACAACTATAATAGAATGAACAGAAAAGTTAAATACAATTTATCACATGTAAAATGGATTATTGTATAATGAGCAATATCAACCCTAAATCCCCACTTCCACAGTGGGAATGGGATACAGCAATATTAATCTAATGAATTTAGTCAAAAACATAACTTTAAGTTGAATCAAACTTTTCAAATAATTCAATATAGCAAAGCTGAGGTTTAGATTCAATGAGACCTGGGATAATAATGGATATTTACCATTATAGTTACTTGTAATCAACTTCCCAAAACTAAGGCAAGTCTCCTTAATTCTGGGAAAGAATGTGTCTTTAGATAAGCATGATGCTTTTCTCAACAGTTCTGCATCCTATGCAAGTCCAGTAGAGTATGATGGGTCAGGAAAGCGTCAGTCTGTGCAGTTCATTCTCCTTTCTTGTACTGTTTTCAAGCTTTAAAAATACCACCTCTAACTTCAATTTAACAGATACAACTCCAGCAATAGAAATGAGAGTCAATACTTCCTGCCTCTTCTTGCTGATGTCCCTCCGGATCTTAAGCAAGGAATGAGAATGTGATGGGCATTCCTTTCAGAAATAAACAGTTCAAATAAGGAGTAGAGATGGTAACTAGAGAATATTGTAAAATGACAACTGCCAAGGTTTGCAAATGAGTGAGTGAAAACATTATCATTGGAGGGCCAGGAAGACAATAAATATAATTCATTAACTAAATTCAAAATTAAAACAATTCATAAAATAAATCAAACATTAAAACAATTCAGAAACCAAATCCAACATTAAAACAAATCAGAAACTAAATCCAATATTAAAACAACTCATAAACTAATTCCAACATTAAAACAATTCATAAACCAAATCCAACATTAAAAATTCATAAACTAAATCCAACATTAAAACAATGTTGTTTGAACATGTGTTCTTGTGTGGGTTGATCAGCGGTTTCTAAGCTTGCAGTAGTTCCTTGCAGGTATAGATGGCATTGGTCAGGACTCCCCAGGTCAGGACTACATTGAAGAGAGTGGGCTTCCTCCATGTCAGGCAGCTCAGTATCTGTTTTAAATCTTTTCAACCCATCTTGCTTGAGGTATATAGAAACATCGATGGAAAAGTGTACCAGTTCCATAGGATCCAGGTAGATGTTGTTACAGTAGGTGATTATGGAGGATTTCCCACACCATCCTCTTCCTAAAGATGGGCATGTGTTGCTGAGAAAAGGTAAGTGGTTGGTCTCTAGAAATGTAATCTCCATATTTACAAGTAAAAACTCCACAGTCACTCCCATTCAGTTGTTGAGGAATCTCCTTTGATGTCATACTGTATCTTTTCCACTCCAAAGGGTCCAGCTCAATGTTCCTTCGAGTTTTGCTCTCATTTTGTAAATATTCAAAGATGGTCTCACAAATACTCTGCCCTGTCTGTCCCATTGAATCGAGGTATATGATACTTTGTTTTCTTAGGTCGATTACTATCAGGCTCCAATGTACCCTCTGGTGAATAGGTACTAGAATAATTTCCTTTTCAAACAGTTTTATTCCTCGAGTCCATCGTTTAACAGAACAGTAGCCTCCATGCTTTAGTTTGGGGTAAAAGAAAGTGCTGAACACATGAAGAGCTGGGTACCCTTTTTTGTTATTTCTCTCAACCAGAAGATTCATGTAAAAATTGATAATCTCATCATTGAGCCACTTACCATTCTCTAGTGTGTGGATATCTCCTCGAGTAATATGCAATTTGAATGCACTAGTTAAGATTTCTTCCTGGGGTCCTGGACCCAGTGCATTTCTTATTTCCTTTTCCATGTCCTCTGTAACATTAAGGACTTCATCTGTTCCTCTCCCCTTTTCCTGTTCTGCAACAGGCTTTTTCTCTGCCATAACTACTGGCTTCTTGTTGGGGAGTGACCTATTGCTGCCACTATGCAGGAAGACTTGAGCCTCTGCTCTTAGCAAGTCAGGCTCCAAGTGGTGTCCCCTTCTTCCTTCAAGGTTTACTGCATCTTTTGTCTGTGTATCAGAAGAGTTCTCTGTACACGTCTTCACTTTTTTGTCTGGTGAGACACATTCCTTTGTTGTAACAACAGTAGATTGTTTAGGATCACACTGGGTTGTTGTGGATCCATGACTGTGCACTTCCACACAATCTTCGATCTTCAGAGTATCCACTAGGGTTGTGTGAGCCCTCTGTGGGTCAGATTTCATAGGATCACTGGGTGGAAGGTGCTGCAGTAACCTTTGGTACTTTTGCCTTTGGTGGTTTTCGGCATATTCCTCCATGAGGCAACAGGGCCGCTTGCGACCCTTGCCACCATCCCCAGACTCTCTCCCAGTTACAGCCTGCTCCTGTGGACCTGTGGCCCACTCTAGGGGCTTTAGTTGTCTTAGGCTTTCTTGACGGGGTTCCCGTACCTCATCCTTGCATGGCTGTTGACTTTGAAGCTCTCGGTCTTGCTGTTCCTGAGGTATCCTCTTCTGAGTTTTGCTGGGCTCTTCAAACTCCAAACCTGTTCCACCCTCATCCTTGCATTTCACTTTTTTAACTTGTCCCAAAGCTTCAGACTCAATCTCTGTCCCATCTTCAGCCTTGTATTTCCGTTTTCGACCTTGCCCAGAAGCTTCAGGCTTCATCTCCATCCCACACTGTTTAGGTTGCCACATGGACTCACTTCAGGATTTGCCTTTGATGGGTGCTGGCTCCCTGGTATGGTATAGCCTTCCTATTTCCAAATGAATGCAACCGTCTGCCTGACTCTGGCTGGGTATTCTTGGGCTACTGTCACCTTGATATCTGAAGAATTACTTATTCAAATGATGGTATAATCCACAAATTGGTTCAAGGTTGGAAACCTATCAGTCCACAGGATGAAGAGCTCAGAATAGCTTTTCTTCATAAACAAGAGTTGACTTTGGACGTCAGGGTCAGTCAGAGTAAGAAGTCAATTGAGCTGACAACAGGAACTGATTGGTAAATAATCAAATG